>NW_008338289.1:842135-864973 GCF_000622305.1 Nannospalax galili | reverse complement strand
TATATATATTACCTAATATAAAAAGGGCTCTTTTCACTCAATAATGAAAAGCAAAACAAAACTTCCAAAACACCCAATTATAAAACTAGCAAATGACTTAAGTAGACATTTCTCTGATGCAGATCAACAAACAGAATGCCAAGCTGATGATCTGAGTTCAATCCCCAGGACCCACAGGTCAAGAGAGAACCGATTCTGACAAGATGTCTTCTGACCACATGAATACATGTGTGCACACACAAAAATAAATAAATAAATATAAATAAATAGAGAGATACACAAATGGTTGCAAGCACTTGTAAAGCCGTTCAACATCATTAGTCACTGAGGAAATACAAATTATGATGACATTATCATTTATTCACTTTTAAAATGGAAAAAGGATTAAATTTAACACCTCATCTACTAGAAACAGTTTTTAATAAGTCATTAATTTGGGAAGTAATTCTAAATTGATATTACATTTAATATTAAAATTTGCTTTATTTTGCTCTTTTGTGTTGTTTTGTTTTGTTTCTGTTTTGAAACAGGGCCTCACTATGTAGCCCTGATTGGCCTGGAACTTACTATGTGGATCAGGCTAGCATCAAAGTCACAGGGATCCACCTGCCTTTGTGTCCTGAGTGCTGATATTAAAGAGGAGCACCACCATGCTCAGCAATATTTAAATTTAAAAGTCAGCAAATTCTTTACTTTTCAAAATGTCTTATTGGATTGGAGAGATGACTCAGTGGCTAAGAGCACTGGCTGCTCTTGCAAAGGACCTGGGATGGGTTTCTAGCACCTATACTGCACTATACTGCAGCTAACAACTGTTGGTAACCTCAGTTCCAGGAGATTTGACACCCTCTTCTGGCTTCCTCGGGCATTGCATGACATGGGTGTACTTACACACATGCAGGTAAAACATTCATACATATAAAATAAAAATAATTTTTTAAAAGAGTTCCTTGCGTTTCAGTGTTGGCCAAATGTTGACTGGATTAAAGCACTTTTTGGAATTGTGAAGCAAAGCACTCCAGAGCAAGCAGGATGCAAAAGGGGATGCCTTGGTCCAGGACCCAGAAGAGGTAGGCCCATGAGACACGGTTTAGGGACCCAATTTGGTTGCAGGGGCGTCTGGTTTGCTAGAACTGCATCCATCAAACCTGTGTCTCCAGTTCTGCTGTTTTGGTACAAACACTCCCTAATTTGGTTTCCACTGCACAGAATTACTTTGGGTACAATTATTCACTTTCAAATGCTAAATAAGTCCATTCAGACTTTACCCCTTCTTTTTGAAGATCTTGTTCACTCTGTCTAATATACACAATTATAATATTTTATGTTCATAGAAAACCTTTTATTCAAGAGGCATCAAGCACTTTGGCAGAATAAACAGTTCTAATAGTTTTGCAGTGGCATTGGGACTTAGAGTTCTCCTGTGGCACAGTACCACTTCAAGTTCATTCTCCTATTCCTCATCCCCTTCCATGTTAGGCCACCTGCTAAAGAGTCATAATGCCGTCTCGTCTTCTCCGTCAGCCTGGGCTTCCACCAGAGTTGCCCCCTGTCTGAAGGCACCTTTTTCTTCTTTTCTTTTCCTTTTCTGTGGGTGTGGGTGCATTTGTGTTTGAAGGCATGTGGAAACCAGAGGTCAACCTTGAGCCTTCCTGAGAGGCAATTCACCTTGTTTTTTGAGACAAGGTCTTTCATTGAACAGGGGCTTGCTGACTAGGAGAGCTGGTCAGTGAATCTCGGGGATCTACCTATCGCTGCCTCTCCAGCACTGGAATCAAAATCTTTAACCACGATGTTTGACTTTTTACATGGGGATCGAATTTAGATCCTTGTGCTTGTACAACAAGCACTTTGCTGATAGAGCCCTCCTCAGCCCTGGATGGCATTTCTTAACCTTCCAGCCTCCTCCCCCAGCCCCACTTTAACACCTTGTCAGAATCAGCTACTTCTCTTTTCCAGCTCCAGGTCCCACCAGTCTTCCATCGCAGGGTTAGCGGAGGTGATGATGAAGATGATCTCTGCAATTAGAAGGGCCTGGATAGGAATTCCAGCTCCTCCACCAGCCAACGTGGGTCTGAGTGGGTTCATCTCCAAAGCAATTAAAACAATGGGGCTGACCACACAGAACTGCCAGAAAACAACCAAGTTGTGTGCCCAAAATTGGGGCGTCTCTCCCTTCCCTCGTGGGTCAATGGCCACTGGTGCACGGGGACAAAGGGAGCAGAAATGACGAACGGGGTCAGGACGACCAGTGAGCACTGACGGAAGAAAGCCCTTCCGGGGAGGCAGGTTCAGTGATACAAACAGCTCCAGACTCAGTGAAACAGCTCCAGATTCAGTGAAACAGCTCTGATATTCAGTGGGCGTTAGGGAAAGTATAGTGTGGAGGCAGTAGCCAATGCTTCAGCTGATAGGTGCTCATAGTATGCATTATTTACATGTGGCAGTAGGCTCCTATAATCCGACTACGGGGAAATGCCTAATCATCATATAGAAAAAACCTGGGGGTAGTTTTTACTCCAGGTAACTATGCCAAAGGTCATGTTTTAAATGAGGCCAAGCATCCGTGCTTGGTGGCACTTTCCACGTAAGTCAGGCAGGAAGCCCCTGCTGAGAAAGGAGCCAACCTTAACAGCAGGGTTCCCCAACACAAAATCAACTTTGAAGCCCAGGAGCTCCAGGGCTAACTTCGGCAGCACTGTAAAACCCATCTCAAAAATAAATAAGTAAATAGACGGATAAGTAGATACATAAGTAAGCAGGCACAGGAGATGATATATGTAAAACTCTTAGGGCAGGGCCCAGAACATGGAATGCTCGTCCCCTGTACTAGGTGGGCATCACTGAAGTGTTCCAATTTGGGCAGTCCTGTGATCGGTACTGTTGGGTGATTGCAGTAGCTTTCTGCATATTCATGTTCTGCTAGATTCTTTGAGCATAGGATCTTAGGGCCTGACTTAATTCACCTTGTTTTCAGCACCCAGGGTAGTACCTGAAGTGTCAGTTAGATTATGAAGGAGCTGAGCAGGCTCACAGCTAATGTCTCAGTCTTTGACCTTCCAAACACCTACCCACAGTTAACAGAGGATAGTTCAGATTCTGCCTTAATGCCCTTCTCCTTGTAAGTAGTTGGTTTCATTAGATTTAAAACTCAGCCAAATTTAGGCAAAAAAAAAAAAAAAAAAAAAAAAAAGTTGATGGGCTCCCAGCCAGCAGAGGTAAAAGGAGGTCTGCGAAGCCAGAAGTGAGAGGATCCAACCCACACCAATAAGAACTGCTTGGTACTGTTCCTTTTTGTCTGAATTGCAAATCTTTACAATAGTAAACTTGTACAATATCACTTCTACCTAAGGAGGTCTAGAATTTCTGTGTGCTGGGATTTAAAGGCCTTGAAAAGTCAGAGTTTGAATTTCCTCCATAACAGTGTTAATAAGTGAGTACTCCAAGTGCTTAATGAATAGCAAGTACTTGCTAGATCGTTTGCAGATATCCTCTCTAGATCTCTACAAGGTTGTAGAACCAGCATCACAGAACTGGGCAGTAATACCTCTGGTTGCAGGTAAGAGACTATTTGACTTAATTAATAGTGTAAACATTAATTATTTCATAGAAAAGAAACATCAAAAGAACAGCCAAGGACCATTCAGCAATTCTAGAATGTCATCAAAGATCCAGGCTCCTTCCCACCATCCCTTCCACCATCATTAGCACACTGGTTTTAATTCGGGTACCCATTATCTTACAGGTTCAAGATGGCTGTGAATCCTCAGGGAATTACATCCTCCAGCAATCCATGTAGGAAGCAGAGGACTAAATGCTTCTCCTATTGTGCCTTCATCTTTTAACTTCCATTTCCATTTTTAAAGTTAATATTTGTGCTGACTTTAGGACACACTAATAAATAAAATGGTATTATTATTGTTTTCCATTGAGCCAGGTTTTTTTTTTTTTTTGACTTTGAGAGACCTCTGTAAACTACCTGGGCTCAACATCTGGGTCATTTGTGCAAAGAAGAGGTTACTGAGAACTGGGCCTGAAGCTCAGTGGTAGAGCATTTGCTTAGCACTGTCAAGACTCTGGGTTTAATCTCTAGCACCCCAAAGTGAAATCAAGCAAGGTACTAAGTAGCTGCTTTGCTAGACATGAACATATCATGTTACCACAAACTTATAGATCAGAGAAATTAAAGTTTCCTCAGCATTCCGTGCATGGTTCATGAGTAGGACAAAGAGGTAGTCCTCAATATTACCACAAAATAAGCAATTATAAAAGATATAGGGTTGCCAAAAAGGGGTGTAATTCTTTGGGTTTGGGGATTAGGGCATTCCAGAAAAAGGAAACAAAGAGGAAAAAAAGTAGAGAGAAAAAAGTAATTTCTTAGATTCCTGTGATAAGCCAAGTAAGGTGTTACTACACCGTGTCTGTAAGATTTAGCACAGTCGTCTACGAAGAAGGGCCGGAAAGAAGTTAGGTAAGAGCCCAAAGACACAGTTTGTCAGTGCAGCCACTCCACAGCTTGTGGCCTCTTCATTCTATTGCTCTGTCCTTTCATGTAGGCAAGTGGTACTGGGAATCAAACACCTTCATCTGCAAATTCCAAAATCAAGCCAGAAGTTTCTGGGAGGAGGGAAGAGAACTCACAGCTGTCCAAGAATCCCTTCATTTGTCTAACTGAGGTAGTCTGGATTGATTGTGCTGCTGTTTATCAAACTGATCCCACAGAAACAACCCTGACACTTCCCCACAAACTGCACAATCCGAACTCCTACTGAAAATGAGCTCCATATCTAAAGTTTCACGAGTGAGTGATGGCTGAGTGCTGTGGGACCGGGAGAGGACCAGATCTCACGATATCCTCACCCTTCATCCTCCACAGTTGAGGCGAGGTTCAAAAGTAAAAATTTTGAGTTGAGATGTGTTATAATTATTTCTGCAAAACTCTTACTATCATAAGCAATTGTCTGTATGAGAATTCCCTGTGACTAGAGATAATAGGAGCAACAAATTTTTTAAAAGCAAGCATCAAAATGTCCTTCTAGAAATTTCTACTGGGTGTAAGAATGAAGGTCAGTAAAGTTTCATGGGTGGAAGGCGGTGGTTTAGAATTTCAACTTTGGACTTCCTTTCTGTCAGCTCTCCTTGGGGCTCACTTGTACAAGCCCTCCCAGCCAACCTGCCTACTGAGGGTTCATAGGCAAGATAAGTCAGCAGGCTGCTGGTACATTGTGGTAGACACAAGAGGCCATCTTTTCCTTCCTAAGTTCCCTTCAGCTGGCACATCTCTGTTTACCAAGCAAGGAAAACTGAAGACTCCTCTAGCATTAGGCAGCATCACATATGTACACAGGGATGTTACAGCTCAGACTTTGACGCTGTGGCTAAGGGACACTAGTTGGCCACACTGTTTGGGGATTAAGCAATTTACAGATACTTCTAAAACTTTGGGCCTGGATTGGAGAGAGGAAGAAGTTGTAGCATATATTCTGTCAAAGGTTCAAATTCATCCAGATCCAATTAGAACCACTGCCCAGAGATGTAAAAAGACAAAGAAAAAATGAAAAGAGACATTCCTTGTCAGCCAGCACACAGTATGTGCAGAGTCCTTTTCTCCACCCCCACTTCCTCTGACTTGTTTTTATGCACAACCTCCACAGGAAAGACTCTGCAGACGTGTATGATCATAGACTTGGATAGCATTTCCCTCTCTAATCCAAAGGGCAGATGGTTTTTAACTCAGCCAAGGAAGGAAATGACATTTTATTTAGTTGCTTGATAGAAATAGGTGGTTCTACCCAGTATTTCTGTGCATCGGCTTCATTTTTTTCTTCTTTGCATAGATTTCTGACTTAATAAGGAAGGTTGGGTATTGCAACATTTTGGCAGAGAGAGAGAGAGAGAGAGAGAGAGAGAGAGCGCAAATTGTTTGCACTCTTTGTCTGGACGGTGCCACCTGACCCCCCTGGGAAGGTTGGGTTTCTACACATCCATCACGCCTACAGAGGGCTGTGTCAAGAGCCTTAGGCCTCCCCCTGCCCATCTATGACAGATGAGTCACTGCATTGTGCTTTGAGCTGCCCAGGCTGAACTGAAGAAGGTGCCTTCCCGCCAGGCTGCTCAGGACACTGCTGCTTTTGTGAGCCAGCTCCTTCCTTGTTCCTGCATCTACAGTCCCTCGTCTCTGTAGAGACCTTCCAACTGTGCATTTATGAGAGATCGCTTTTCTAAGACTGTTGGCCCATAACCACCAGCATTCAGATATCAGTAAAAAGATATGTCGGTAATAGAACCAAACATAACAATTAACGTGTCAGCATTCCAAAGAGCATTTTGCAATACCAGCTCACTTGGGGAGGCTGATGTCAGGTCTGACAGAATGTTAATCTAATAGGAGTACAGAGATTTCTCGAACCTGGCCCAGCACCTAGGAAAACACTGCTGGGTCCCTGCCCTTGTTTTGCTTAGTGGGACATCTTGGCAGAGTTCCAGCCTGGTTTATATAACCTTTTGAAGCTTCTCTGCTATCTGTTGAAGTGAGATTTTGGATATGTTTTTAGGCAAGTAGAGATTTGGCTGATCAGAATTGGAGCCATTTGGCAGGACTGGAAATTCCCTGTCAGGCACCAAGGCCAATCCATCTTGATACTGTGTAGAAGAATCTCAAAGGAATGCAGGAAATGGGAATACTATTTCACTTCTGAGATTTTTTTTCCCCCTGAAATTAATGAAAACATTCTTTACTATCACATCTGATAAAATGTCCAAAGTAACTAAATGGGTTTCAGTCCTTCACCCTAATTATGCCACTTCTGAAACTTACTTTACATACAAGCCGTGTACCGGGAACTGCAAACTTGGGTGCTGCTTGGACCCCATACTAGAACTTGTAAAGAAGATGTAAAGACAGTGATGACCAGAGGGCATTAGTCCTGCCTTAAAGGACAGTCACAATTCCACATCCTTGGGCTTGCAAGTATAGCAATTCTTCCAAGAAAAGCCATCAACTGTGATGCTTAGGCGAAATCTTTAAATGGTGGCCGCTGACTCAATTAGAAACAAACCAAACAGAAAATGTCTATGCAGCAGAGAAGTCTGTTGAACACAGTACATGGGTGTGATCTTCAGTAATTCGTGATGCATTTCTAAAGAACTGTGGGAGTGAAGTTTCCTAGTAGAAAGAAATGATAAGCATTTGAGATGGCCGTGATATTACCTTGGTGTGGTTATTACATATTGTATACATATGTCAAGTTAGCAAAGTGTACCCCATAAATATGCACAACATACTACTCTCTATTAAAAACTAGGCATGACTGGGTATGTAGGTACATGCCTAAAAATTCCAGTTCTTGGTAGATTGAGATAGGAGAATCATTAGTTCAAGGCCAAACTAGGGTAAATTGCAAGTTCCAGTCAGCCAGGTCTACATAATAAGAGTATGACTCAAAAATCAGTCAATCAATAAACAAGTATGACTTCTGGCTTTGGGGCCATGTGACATTAGATTTCAATCTCTACAATAGACTAGATCCTGGGAATTTGTCTCTGTCTGCAGAATCCAGAGCATTGTGAACTGAGAGGTGCAGCGGTCTTCTCCCTTTGCCCAGGGGAATGACTGAAGCAGGCCTGTCTCCCACAAGCATCCCGGTTTCCTTCACCATAGCCATCGAACACTGCAGTAGTTCCCCGTGCAGCTCTTTTCTCTCCATGTCTGCTATAAGGAATTACCACAAACTCAGTGCTTAGAATCACCTGGGTTTCTTAGCCAGCATTCTGTTCGTTGGAAGCCTGGCATGGTTCTCACTGTTTGTGATCAAGGTGTGAACAGAGCTGCACTCTTTTATGGAGATTCTTAGGAAGAATCTGCTTCTTGGCCTTGTCTAGCTTCTTGAGCATGTCTGTCTTTCTGGAGCCCTTCCACCTCCAAAGCCAGTGCTGGTGTTGGGGTCTGACCTCACTGCTGTCATCCTCTAACTCTGGCTCTTTAACCTCCTACCACTTTTTATTTTTACATTTTAAATTTTTTTCATTTTTCAGAAGAAGCATTTCATTACAGCTTTAACATACTCAACAAAAATTTCCAAAACAAAGGTACATCTCTTTCAAAAGTGGCTATAAAATTTTTAGGTTCATACTTGAATTTATCCAGTTATACAATATTGAACTCAGTATAAACCTTATAAGACACAAAATTGAATGAGTTTTTAACCTTTAAACAAGATCTCCATTTCATTTTAAAATATACTGTTTCTTACAGAAAGATTCATTGTTTTTGCTAATAACACTTAGATGTTGGCGCATGTGTCTCTAATCTGTATGTATCTGATTATTTCTGGGCAGAGTCGGTTGCACTCGGCTCCTTGGCACCTGTGTATGGATAGAAAGTCATTGGGTAGATTTCAATGGTAATGTTTATCACCTCTATTAATTAACATGACGTAAATTTTTATGCTTCCTCCTCAAATATAACTTATTTTTTTAATTTGTTGATTTTTTGTGTGTATATCACACAGAACATCCCAAACCATTTTATTCATCTATACACCCATTTTCCAGATGGCACCCTCCCATACCCCCGCCCCCCGCCAACTACAGCCCTTGTACTCTGTAATCCCTGCTACTGTCTGCTCTGTTGTCAGCACTCCAGCCATTCCCCACTACTTGTCCATCTGGTGAATCTAGTCAGCCTATCTAGAGGTCTTTGTTTTAGGAAGGTCAGCTGTTCCTCATCTAGCAACAATCAGTTGTCAATATTCCTTTACGTAAGATTGGGGTTTGCTGTTCATTTTCCCAGTTGTATGCTGGGTTACCGTCTGGGAGTCTCTTGGGCCACCCTGGCCAACAACTCAAAAGAAGGTATTTCCTGTCTGGCATTGTTGCTTGTTATGTAGCCTTTAGCTGTACATATGGACTCTTAGAAAATTATATTGACTCCTTTAATCTTTGGTTATGCTTTCCTTTTGGATGTTTAAGGCCATACAATTGGTCCAGGTAAACCAATTTATTTATACTCTAAAGGCTGTTTGAGGATCTGTTCCTCAGGGGTCACATGGGCTTGGGAGGAGCCCCTGGCTCCTTTCTTTTACCAGTTCCACCTATGTAAAGATAAGTCAAAGGTCCTACTTGATTATGGCTGGCTTCGCTTGGAAGCATGGAGGAAATGATTCCTCTGTGTTGACCCTCCTCTTTGTAGACTGGACACTGGTTCAAGTCCATCTCGTGGGGTCTCCTCAGCCTCCTTGATCAAGAGGACAGGTGACTCACCACAGTTACAGGACATTTTGAGAGATGCTCATAGTCCCCTGGAACTAGTTGACCTAGTCCTTCATGTCCCTCTGATAAAATTAGTATAGGCCTCAAAGTATGTCTGTTAAACATCCAAGAAAGTTAGTTCTACCAGTCTGGTACTTTTAATTACCATGTGCCATGTAGATAAAGCCGAGCAAAGACCAAACATTCTCAGATAAACCTTGCCTAGGCATATATTTTTTGATCTGGTATGTATAATTTGTCAGTAGGTTGTTGAACTAATATGGTTCCCTCTGGTTTTTAAAACTAGCTAGGCATTACTTTTCTCTCACATTGTCTAACCCTTCCATCATAGTTTCCCCAATTAAGGTACCCCCATTTTTCCCATTTCTCCCTTAATAATACCCTTCTCCTACGGTCCTACCTCTCTTGAGCTCCTTCTTTCCCTTTATCCCCTAGGTTCCTTGTATACCCTTCTCTCCCCACTGCCTTAAACTAACCCAATTTTTACCCATATCTCCAGTGTTTTGACCATCTGGGTGGTATTCGTATGTTAAAGTCAGTGCTAAGCAGCTTTAATGTCTCTTTACTAGGCAGCCTAACTCACGGGTTCCAGAGATGAGATGTACAGTCTTTGGTAGGAGACGGGTGTTTTTTGCCCTCTACACATAGGTGGGAGAAGCTTAAAGTGGGAATCCTGAGCCACAGACCTCTTTAGGAACATTTTCTCCATGAGGGCAGGTGACATGTGACCTAGTTGCTTACCTTGTCTGAGAACTGCAGAGGGGTTTAATCTTTGTCAGCACTTCTTGGTTTTGGAGCCATTGGCTTCCCATTGAGCAATGAAGCCAGAGCACCGCCAGCTGTATGAGAGACCACCAGAGGACTGTAGAGCCAAGGCTTCCCTACATCTCCAAATGCCTGGGTTCCTGCTCACCTTTTATGGTGTGTCTGTTGTGTGATGCTGCAGCCTAATTTTCATTCTCATATTTTGCACTTGATTCACAGGATGTTATCTTCTGCCATCTGTTTTATTTGAACTTCTAGGGCTCATGTGGGCTCATAGGTTTGCTAGCCTGCTTGGAGAAGAGAAAGAGGTTCCAGCGGCAAGTGCCATTTCTGTGGGGCTCACTTAGAATACCCAAGGAATCAGTTTTGTCTCTATACAACTCCTCTTTCCAAATTGCTAACGTTTCACTGTCAGGACTGGGACAGAGAGACTAAAACAGATTCCAAAATGATTAAAATTTCCTCTGAGCTGCATCAATATCAGGTGCACACTGAGAAAGGAAAGGTAATAGAGAAGAGATGAATGTGCGGGAGTGCAGAAACTTCCGCACTGGGATGGGGTGAGGACTAGAACCACTGAGCTTCCAAATGCCAAAGGAGAGCATTGCCGCTTCTTCCTCTTGAACACCATGCTGGCACTGGGACCGAGAAGGGAGAGCATCACAGGTTGAGTAGAAAAGTTCAAAGTTATGCAGGAAGACAGGCCAGAGTCAGTGCTGTGGTGTGGGCAAGCAGCAGCTGATGATCCGTCTTCCTTAGATTCCAACTCCTTTCTTGCAGTTTGAGGTCAATGCCTTGCTCAGAAAGCTTTTATCATAATGAAGATAAGTTAATTTGATAAATCAAGGGACAAAGTACAAGACATAACGAAAATTGTTAATATTGACTATGTATATCATATATAGCTCATTTCATCAAAATTACTTTAAGTCTGTCCTCTTATATAGACATTGAGGAAGAAATGGGTGCTGATTTACCTTGTGCTTCCACACTTGGGCTGTTATTACTGCCAGGAAGGTGTTTAATAAAGATATGATTTGATTTCTTCCATTTTTCTATGAAATTCAACTCCCCTTCTCCCATGTCTACAAGGACATGGTGCTAGGTAGAGCTTTGGTCCCATAAGTTTTACCTCCATGAGTTATGCCTGTGCTTGTGCTATACAATTAAAGTTGATAAGCATCTGATCTTGAAATATGAGGTTGAATTCTCTGTAATCACAGGATCCTTAAGAGCAGAGGAAGATGGCAGACTGCAGCAACAGCAGGAAAATTGGAGGTACAATAGTTGTGCATTGTGGAAAGATTAACACCATTTCTGGTTCTGAGCTTTAGGGACCACGTAAAAGAATAGGAAAGGCCTTTGGAGCTAGGGTAGCTCCATCCACTTGCAAAGAAGGAAGTGGGAACCTTGGTCCTATAAACATGACCATGTGGGATTGAATTTTGCTACTAACCCAAATATGGTTTGGAGGCTACAGTCCTCCCAGCCTCCTGATTCTAGACAGATGACATCCTGTCATCAGACCTACAGAACTGGGAGGTAATAAACGTGTATGTTGATAAGCTCCTAATTTGTTACAACAGCAATAGATAATAAATACAAACACCATTTGTAATTTGCAGATTCTCAAAAATCCTTCTCCTAGCCACTGCATACCTGGTCTCTCCAAAGAAAAATGTTTCCTTCCCGCTTTACCATGGAGCAGCTGAGCTTACTCACTCATAAGACTCACAACTGCTAGCCCCATACTCTGGTGAAGTTGGCTGTAACTTCCTGAAAGCAGGGACTAGACAGTAGTCATTTTCTTTTCTTTCTGCATATTTTAGGAGAAGCCGTATTTTTTTCTGCCAAGAAGGTATCTGAAATGAAGGTACCCATTTCAGAAGGAGCTAGCAACAGGCTTGACTAGGGGAGTGGCTTTTCAGACTTTCCTCTACTGTGGGGAATCTCTGAATTGGTTGGAAATGCTCTGCCCAAGCCCACTGGAGAGGGGCGGGGAACATTGCTAGGTTCAAAGATGAAACATTTCAGCCAGAGCAGCTAGCTTATGAACCCAGATATCTGGACCAGGAAATGGAAGCAAGTGGAAACGGGTTGAGGGGAACTGGGAAGGACTTGAGACATTACAAAAATCACCTGCGACGGTGAGTGAGAGGCTTGCTTATCAAGTCCCCAAGGATGTAGTTGGTCTGACTTAAAGTTTAGGGAATTGTGGTGTCCAGAAAATACCATTTCCCTAGTGGAAAATTACATTCATCTCCCTATCACAGGCCCATCATGGAGGTAGAGCTTCTAACAAATGTATTCTGGAGATTCCGTCTCTTCCCTTGCAAAGAGCTCTAGAGTCCAAACTGAAACTCACTGAGCATGAGTATATCATGAAATACTTCACCCAATTCCACAATCCAAGTCTAAAGCATCAAAAACAAGAGGTAGACACACACACACACGCATGCACACACACATGCACACACACACACACACATGCACGCACACACGCACACACACGCACGCACACACACGCACACACACGGTCTCAACTGGAAAACTTGCTCACAGACCCTGCCTTCACTTTGGGTTTCAGCCAGGCCTAGGAGACCCTCGTGTTTCTCTCTCAGAAACACAGAACATCCCCAAATCAAACTTTTCAGCTTACCAGTCCTCAGTGGTAGCTTCTCCAGCCAAGTCATCACTGGACATGTATTTTAAACTCTTTCAGCAGAGAAAAATATTTGGATCTCTGCCTATTTTGCAAAAGCTTAGCATCAGATTACACACTCAGAGCTTCTGTTTTTTTAATATTATGTATCTGTACTATTTAAACATACATGGAAAGTGGCACTGCTTTCCTAACAAACTGAAGCTCTCTGGCGCCAGCTCTGCGATGGTGACTGTGACCCTGTGTGAGCCATGTCCCAGGGCAACAGTGGAGGACGCAGTGAAATCCTCTGAACGTGCAGGATGGAGCCTTGTGGGATGTGAAATGTGGGCTGTCCTTTTGCATCTCTGGAAAGTGTGATAATTACAGAATTTACAAAGACTTTCCACTAATTACTCAAATGTCACATCCTTCATCTCACAGTGGTCCACAGAATAAGATATTGGATACCAAAATGTTATTCTCCTCATATTTGTGGAGAGTCCTTTTTAATTAGAAGTTTTTTTCCCTTTATGTGGTAATTTCTTAAGTTTAGAAAACATTTTTAAGCCACGTATCTAGGCTATGTAAGTGCATATGCTTTGTAATGCTCAGTATTTCAAGAGGACAAGAAAGGACACCTTAGAGCAATTTCCGGGAGTCTCAATTGATTAAGAATCTGTGATGTTGACAATGTTGTAGACAAAGTCCTTCACCCCTACTCACCCTGGGTATCACTGGGGCTTTTCTTCCTTTTTATAATGTGTGTGATATGTGTGTGTGTGTGTGTGTGTGTGTGTGTGTGTATGTGTGAGACATACTTGTTAAATTGTTTGTGTGGGTGTGTATATGGAGCCCAGAGGTCAATATCCGGTTCCTTCTACTCTATTGCCTGACTTTTGAAGCATCGTTTCTCTTTTGATGGTCTGGAACTCACTGGTTGTGTAAGACTGGCTGATGCATAAGCCCCTGGGATCCACCTGCCCCCCACCCCAACCAATACTAAGGTTAAAGATACTCCGCAAGCTGAGCTTTGATGTGGGTGCTGAGGATCTAAACTTAGTAAATAAGCAGGTCCTCCTGCTTATTTACTAAGCACTTAATCACTGAGTCATGTCCCTAGCCTCTTTGAAGCTCTTTAAAAACTGAGCTTTAGGGATGGTAGTGGTGATGCACGTCTTTAATCCCCTCACAGGAGGCAAAGGCAGGAAGATCTCTGTGAGTTTGAAGCCAACCTGGTTTACTTAGGGAGTTCCAGGCCAATCAGGGTTATATAGTGAGACCCTGTCTCTAAAAATAAGTAAAATAAACAAAAATCAGTTTAGAAAGCTAGCTACTTTATTTTTAAAAAATATTTATTCTTTATATTTTATGTGTGTGTGTATTGCTTGCATGTGTGTAAGTGCACCCTTGTCATGCAACGCCCATGGAGGTCAGAAGCTGACATCGGATCCCCTGGAACTGGAGTTACAGATGGTTGTTTGCCGCCATGTGGGTGCTGGAAACTGAACCCAGGTCCTCTGCAAGAGCAGCCAGTGCTCTAAACCACTGAGCCATCTCTCCAGCTCCAAAAGCTAGCTATTTTAAATCATTCCAAATGAATTAATAATGCTTTAAAGTAAAATACCAAATATGTTATTTTGCTTTATGAAATCATTTACTTCTGTTTTCTCTGTAAAAAGATACTAATGTTATTTAATTTATTAGATCTACCTGATAGAAGAAAAGCTGTATTTCTTTTCTTTTCTTTTTTTAATTTTACGTGTATGAGTGTATTGCCTGCATGTATGTGAGTGTACTCCTGCCGTGCAATGCCACGGAAATCAGAAGAGGGCTTCGGATTCCCTTAGAACTGGAGCTAAGGATGGTTTGTAGCCACCATGTGGGTGCTTGGAATTGAACCCAGGTTTTCTGTAAGAGCAGTCAGTGCTCTTAACTGCTGAGCCATCTCTCCAACCCCAAGAAAAGCTGTATTTCTTAAATACTTAATAACTTAAAGTTTTTCAGCCAATCCTTCACACCTTTTAATGATGTTTGGCTTCATATTTTATTAGGATAAGCTGTTTGACAGTTCCCTTCTTTTTTATTGTGCACAAGAATTTATTTTTGTCATGCCTAATCAAAATATACGTGTAAAAATTTATAAATATAAATATTTTGATGATACATTCAAAGGCCTTATAAATTTGGGTACCTTAATTATTTTTAATCTTTTTGTAATATTTCAAGCAATTCACATTTATTGATGACAATTTAGTTTCAACACTGAAACATTTTCAATTTTTTTTATGTGTATATGTGTATTGTCTGCATGTAGGTAAGTGCACCCGTGTTGTGCAATGCCTGTGGAGGACAGAAGAGGCTGTCAGATCCCCTGGAACTGGAGTTACGGATAGTTGTTAGCTGCCATGTGGGTGCTGATTTGAACCCGGGTCTTCTGCAAGAACAGTCAGTGTTCTTAACCACTCAGCCATCTCTCCAGAGTCTCTAGGTCTGTTAAGTATTTCACATTGAATTTCTATGTATTTCATATGAAATATTTTAATCAACTTTATACTCCCCTCCCCATTGGCACCCACCCATAGCCCTCCCCCAATACTGGAATTCATATATTTTGTCATTTCTGTTAAAGTCTATTATGTCAAGTTAGTGTCCCCAGAGTTCCTCAGTGAAGTTCATCCACTGAGGTCTAGTCAGTCTATCTAGAGTCCCTCCCTTTAAGAAGATCAGCTCTTCCTCACCCAGCAGTAAGCAGCTGCCAATAGTTCTTCGACTAGGATTGGAGCTTGCTGTCCGTTTCCACAGTTCTGTGCTGGTTTTTGTCTGCTTGAGTTTGCATGGGTTTTGTGCATGCTGACACCATTGCTGTAGGTTCATATGAGCAAGGTCCCAGGAGCCTGTAGGACATATGGTTGCACCTCCTCCCTGACTCTTATAATTTTTCTGGCCCCTCTTCAAGCTCAATGGTTCCTGAACCCTGGATGGGTGAATTTTAACACAAGAGTCCTGCCAATGGACACACACTCTGTAGACTTTAACTCTCTACATTTTGACCATTTGTAGCCTTTTGTGTTCCTGGCCTCTGTCACATGAGGGAGCTTCACTGATGAGAACTGAAAGATGCATGCGTTAGTGCTCCTTTTATCCCCTGCTCTATGCTCTGTGAGCCTTAGCTGTAGAGAATGCACTGTAGATGTATCAGACTTGGCCAATTAACAGACAATCTCTGAGTATGACCATTTGTGGAACCCTATAATAATCACTGTTGAAAGGGAAACTTCTTTGATGGGTGGTGACTGAGATACTTGTCTGTAAATTTAAGGATCCATATTTTGCATGTAGTAAGAAATTACATTTGTGTAGGGATGTGATAGTTTTGGGGTTTTCTCTAAGATCCCTGACCTCCCTAACTATGTGTATTTGGCTAGGTTTACAGTACCACACACAAATTTCCTCCTATTGAGTGGGCTTTAAGTCCAATTAGGTAGCTGTTGGTTACCCACAAGATAAAAGTGCCACTGCTATACCAATGCTGTTTGCTGAGCTGGGTCATTAGGACTTGAAGCTGGGGTTGGACCATCAATTTCTCCCTTAGCATCTTATGGAGTGCTCTCCAAAGCTTTGAGAGCTGGCCTTCAAGGGAGGGGGCTTCCAGGTCAGTTCTAGCTCCATTGCTCCAAATCCTGTGTCCAAAGTATGTCCTGTCCTCAGCAATAGGGTCTTACCTTCAAATTCTAGGAGGCAATCAAGGGCTGTGGCAATAGCCTGTGTAATTTTGGGAGTCTCTTGGACTACCCTGACCACCAACTCAAAGGAAGGTTTCTCCTGTCTGGCACTGTTTCCTGTTATGTATAGCTAAAGGCTTTAGCTATACACATGGACTCATGTAGAGATATTGTGTGTGTAATTTTTCAGTAGGATTTGAACCAATACAATTCCCTCTGGTTTTTTATGCTAGCTAGGCATTATTTATCTCTCCTCTCTGTCTCCCTATCTAACCCTCCCTCCATACCCTCCCCATTTTTAAATTCTTTAGAATCCCCATTTCCCCCATTTCTCCCTTGATAATTCCTGTTTGTTATGGTCCCACCTCTCTTGAGCCCCTTCTTTCCCTTTCTCCACATCTTTCCTTGAATAACCTTCTCTACCCTCCCATTTAAATACCCACATTTTACCCATTTCTCCCCTTAGTAATACCTGTCTCCTACTGTTCTCTCTGTGGTTCCTTTTCCCCTTTACCTGGTTACTTTTCATTTTCCTGGATCCTGTAGTTACATCCAGATATATACTCATATATAAAAATCTGGGACTAGGATCCACAAATGAGGGAGAACACACATCGTTTGTTTTCCTGAGTCTGTGCTCCTTCTGTTAGTATAACAGTTTCTAGATCCATCCATTTACCTGCAAATTTCACTATTTCATCTTTCTTTACTGCCGAGTAGAACTCCATTGTGTAAATGTACCACACTGTGTAACCATATTTTAACCACTCATCAGTTGGACATTTAGGTTGTTTTCATCTCTCAGCTATTGTGAAAAAAAGCAGCAACAAACATGGTTGTATAAGTATTCCTGCAATAGGATGAGTCTTAAGGGTATATGCTAAGGAGTGGTGTAACCCGGTCATATGATAAGTTCATTTGTAGTTTTTAAGAGTTCTCCACACTGCTTTCCATAAGGGTTGCATGAGTTTGTTTGCAGTCCCACCAGCAGTGAATGAGTGTTCCACATCTTCACCAGCATTTGGTATCATTTTTTCTTTTGATGTTAGCCAGTCTAACTAGGGTAAGATAAAATCTGAAGGTGGTTTTAATTTGCATTTCCCTAAGTACTTAATGATGTTGAACACCTTTTAAGGTGTTTTTTAGTCATCTTCATTTCTTCCTTTGAGAACTCTCTGTTTAGGTCTTTAGCCTATCTTTTAATTGAGTCATTTGTTTTCTTGCTTCTTTGTATTTTGAGTTCTTTATGTATTCTGGATGTTAAACTTCTGTCAGATGTGTTGCTGGTGAAGATTCTCTCCTACTCTGCGGGTTTTCTCTTCACTTCCTTGGTTGTTTCTTTTGCTGTACAGAAGCTTTTTAGCTTAATGAGGTCCCACTTGTTGATTGTTGACCTTAATTCCTGAGCAACTGGTGTACAATTTAGAAAGTCCTTCCCTACACCTGTCTTTCCTAGGTTACTACAATGTTTTCTTCTAACAGTTTCAGAGTTTCACGTTTCACATTGAGGTCCTTGGTCCATCTAGAGTTGAATTTTGCGCAAGGTGAAATATAAGGGTCTAGTTTCATTCTTCCACAGGTGGAGTTCCAGTTTTGCCAGCACCATTTCCCGAAGATGCTGTCTTTTCCTCCATTGTGTGTTCTTGGCACTTTTGTCAAATATCAGGTGGTTGAAATTGTGTGTACTCATGTTTGGGCTTTCAACCATATTCCATTGATCTACGTGCCTATGTTTGTGCTAGTACCATGCTGTTTTTATGACTATAGCTCTGTAGTCTACTTTGAGATCTGATATAGTAATCCCCCACAGTGCTGCTCTTTGTGCTCAGGGTTGCTTTGGCTATCTGGGTTCTTTCGTGCTTCCATATGAATTTAAGGATGGTTTTTGTAATTCTGTGAAGTATGTCATGAGGATTTTTTATTGGGATTGCATTGAATCTATATATTGCCTTTGGTAGGATGGTCATTTTCACAATATTAATTCTTCCAATCCATGAGCATGGGAGGTCCTTCCATCTCCTGGTGTCTTCCCCAATCTCTTTCTTTAAGGATATAAAATTTTTTTATTGTAGAGATCTTTGATGTCTTTGGTCACATTTATTCTGAGATATTTTATGATTTTTGAGGCTACTGTGAATGGGAGGGTTTCCCTGACTCTTTCTGTGATTGCCTGTTTTTGGTATATAGAAGGGCTACTGATTTTTGTGATTAATTTTACAACCTGACACTTTACTAAAAATGTTAATGATTTCTAGGAGTTTTCTGGTGGAATTTTTTGGGATCTCTTAGGTATCACATCATATCATCTGCAAAAAGGGATAATTTGACCTCTTTTTTTTCAATCAGTACTCTTTTTAAAATTTTTTATTGAATTTTTGTGTATTTCATATAGAAAATCATCTTTATATCCCCTTCTACTTTGATACCTTCCCTCTTTACTGCCACTTTTTTTTTCTCCCCTTTTTTCTTTATTTTTTTTTCTGAGAGCATCTGGTCCCTGCTTCTGTGATTTTCACCAGTCATCACAGTGAAGTTTATTTTCAGAGTGCATTTAACAGGAAGACAGGAACTTTCTTCTTTGCTAAGTGCAAGGGCATGATCCACCAGAGGTGGACATTTCTCATAAGAACTCTTCCCACTGAGAAAAGCCCACAGGGCCTGTGACCCGTATGTTCCAGTTTGAAGAGTGCAGTGCACTCATACCAGTTACAGGAATGGCTTCTGACCTAAGCCAGCTTGCCTTTTGATATCTGGCAAACAATCTGAGTCCTTTCTTTGGGGATCTGAACCAAGTGACAGACACTGGACTAAAAGGTGGCTGGACAAGTAGATATCTGATAGGTCCATTTGTTGCATGGCATCATTTAATCAGATGTCTCTCTGTTCATTCTTTGTCCAGTTGACCTGTCTAATGGAGACAGTGGGGTATTGAAATGCCCTACTATTACTGAGTTGCAGTTAATCTGTGTCCTAAAGTCTTGTAGTACTGTTTTTATGAAATTGGGTACAGCAGAGTTTGATGCATATATGTTCATGATTGTAATACATGAACATGATTGTAACACAAACAACTTGGTCAGTTGTTCCTTTGATCAGAATGAAGTGACCCTCTTTATCTCTTCTGATTAGTTTTAGTTTGAAGTCTATTTTGTTAGATATTATAATTGTAACCCCTACTAGTTTCTTAGTGCCATTTGCTTAGAATATTCTTTTCTATCCTTTTACCTTAAGGTAGTGCCTGTCCTTGAAGATGAAATGGGTTTCTTGCATACAACAAAAGGAAGGATTTTGCTTCTTCATCTACTCAACTAGCCTGTGACTTTTGACTGAAGAATCTAGTCCATTGATATTTAAAGTTATTATTGAAAGATGTGTACTGCTTCTCATCATTTTAATTTCTGTTTTTAATTATTGATCTAAATTTGTGTTTCCATAATTATACTTTCATTTAGTTTCTTCCTGTTGCTCCTGGGTATAGTTGTTCCTTTTTTCCACTCTTCGTATTGGTTCAAGAACTCTCTGAAGGGCTGGTTTTGTGAACGTGTATTTTTTCAGCCTATTTATGTCATGGAAGATTTTTCTTTACCCTTCAACTAAAATAGACATTTTTGCTGGGTAAAGTATTCTGAATTGGCATCTATGGCCATTTAAAACTGGGAATACTTTGGTCCAGGCTTTTATGGCTTTCCTAGTTTGTTTTGATGAGTCAGCTGTAATTCTGATGGGTTTTCCTTTGTATGTGACTTGTTTTTCTTCTGCAGCTTTCAGTATTCTCTCTTTGTTGTGTGTATTTAGTGTTTTTACTATGATATGCCATGGGGAGTTTCTTTTCGGGTCCTGTCTATTTAGTGTTCTGTGTGCTTCTTGTATGTGTATGGGCATGTCTTTCCTTAATTTGGGGAAATTCTCTTCTGCAATCTTGTTGAATATCTGATCAATATCATTACCTGAAATTCTTCTTCTACTCCTATGCCTATGATGCATAATTTGGTCTTTTCATGGTGTCCCACAGTTTCTGCATACTCCATTCCAGTGTTTATAATTTTTTTCATAAGCTTTACTTGAGCAGTCCAATTCTTCAATTTTATTATCGTCTTGATATTCTGTTTCCCTTTCATTCATTCTGTTGGTGAGGTTTTCTCCTGTTGTTTCAATTTGCCTTATTGAGTTTTCACTTCCTTCTTCCTATCAGCCTGAGTCTTCTTCAATGTTTCTCTTTTGTGAATTCAGTCAGAAGTTTATCCCTATCTTCTTTTAGTTCTTTGATTTGTTTGTTCTTGTGTTCTTTAAATTCATTTAATTCCTTGATCATGTTTATGATTTTCCCTTTAAATTGTGTCCTGGGTTATCCCTAGGGTTCTCCTTGTAGAACGTCTCTATAGGACTGGTGGTGTTTGGTGGGAACATTTTATTTTGGTTTTCCATATTATTATTTTCGATTGTAATTTTGTCATGTGGAATTTTTTGTTTGTTTCTGATGCTGGTATGAATCTCAAGCCTTTCTTTGTTGAACTGAAGTCTGCCTCTGTTTGCAATATTGGTGTGCCTTGGTTGTTTTCTTATTGGGCGTGTAAAGCTGGATGGTCTAGGCTTCAGGTTCTCTCTTTTGATTTTATATTGGCAGGACCAGATGGCTTCAGTCCAGTTACTCAGGAACTCCCCCAGAGGCCCAAGTCAGGAGCCAGTCAGGTACTCTCAGGCTTCTTCCTAAGGTCTGGGCCCCTACTAGCTAGCTAGCAGTCACAGCTTGGGAAGCACATTAAGGGGAGGCCCAATATAGGAACTCTCAAGCAGTCTGCAAGTGCCTGGACCCCTACTAAAGGGCAGAGAAGCCTAGCTCTGAGGTGGTGGTCCCAACGTAGGGGAATGTGCAAGGCATGATTTGGGAAGCTCACCACCACAGGGAGGTCGGATCCCAGCACTCTCAGGCAGTTTGCAAAGGTTTAGGCCCCTACTGAAGGCCAGAGAAAGCCTAGCCTTGGAGCAGTGGTAGGGGCCACATGTGGTCCCACTGTATGGGGGTAGGCACAGCACCATTTGGGAAGCATACTACCATGCCGAGGCCAGATCCACACTCTCTCAGGCAATCTACGAAGGTCTTGGATGCAATTCCTTTTTTATCAGGAATCATGTTTTTAATTCAACAGTCTTCTTTCTGTCAACAAGTCATTGTAAATGCCCCCTCCCCATGCCTCCCACACAACCCCAACCTCTCAGGTGCAGCTAAGAACCACACTGGGTTTCAAGGATGGCTGTCCCAGGAGGGTCTTTCTCAGCCATTCTGAACTTGGACCACTCTCATAAAACTGTTTCACTGTCTTCCAAGCCTGTCACAGATGGAGGGACACTGAAATGAACCGTAGCTCGGCCTCTCAAAGTATTTGTACCAGAAGTGCCATTTTCTTGGTTACTTGTGGAGGCCAGGGGACAGTCTGGGTGTCAGTCCTTCCCTTCACTTTGTTTTGACACAAGGCCTCTTTGTTGTTTCTCTGTGGCATATGACAGGCCAACTGTTCTGTGGCTTCTGGGAATTCTGCTCTCTGGACCTCATGCCTCCCCACAAGAGCACTGGATTAGAGGCTCATACTATCAGTCCCACTTTTAGGTGAGTTCTGGAAATTCAAACTCAGATCCTCTTTTATCCACTTAGCCATCTCCCCAGTCCTCAAACATTATTATTATTTTTCAAAAGCTGTTTTTAATCCACGGCTTATTGTATCTGAAGGTTGAGAACTAGCAGATATGGAGAACCAGCTGAATATGTAAAGGAATTAGTATGGACAGTCCAGCAAACCATCTGATAAATTGCAACATCTTTAAAAGAAAAGAAGAAATAATTTCACAAGCCACTCACTGCAAGGAAACAGAACATTTTCTTCAAGGGAAGTGTCATGGTAGTGCTCTAAATTGTGGGGCTAAAAATCCAGGTGCTCTGAATACTTGCTATGGCTCAGACAGAGCCTAAAGCTGAGTTTTAGAGAGTGGTTTTCTGATTAGCTCCTGGATAGAGACCTAGATTCTTCCCCTTTGGATGAGATCAGCTGATCCCACTGTAGTTATTAGAGACAGGCATGGCATTGCCAGGAGCAGTGTAGAGCGTGCACAGTGCAGTTAGTCCTTCTTTATCTAAACATTCCTGGGAGTCCCTGGTTTCTGTAGGAAATTCATGGCAGCTCCTTGGCAGGGCTGACAAGGGCTTCCTGAGCCTATCCTGCCTTGTTTCACAGCCTCCTCCTAGGACCCACCATTCTGTATTAAAAGAGACACTGCTGCCTGCCCAGATGGGGCATCTTCTGGTTCAGTCCCTGTGCTAGATAGCTTTAGTGTCAACTTGACACACCTGAGTTGAGGGAGCCCTGATTGGGGAATTGCCTCCGCTGGACTGGCCTGTGGCCATGTCTGTGGGGCATTTTCTTGATTGTTGAGTGATGTGGGAC
>NW_008338289.1:809992-842101 GCF_000622305.1 Nannospalax galili | reverse complement strand
AAAGCAGGCTGAGCAGGGGCCAGGGGAGCAAGCCAGTAAGCACTGTTCCTCCATGGCCCGTGCTCCAGCTCCTGCCCCCAGGTTCCTACCCTGAGTTCCTACCTTGAGCTCCCTGATGAACTGTGACCTGGGAGATGTAAGAGAAATAAACCCTTTCCTCCCTAAGTTGGTAGTGGTCACAGTGTTTTGTCATAGCAATGGAGAAACAAACTAGGACAGTCCCCAACCTAGTTCTGTGCCACTTTGACGGGACAACTGCCTCGGGAGAGCAAACCCCCTGGACTGTGCATTGACTCTAACCAGATGGTAATCTTTTGGAGGATGGACACGGGCTTTTCAGTTTGTGGTCACCACAGCTTTACTAAGCCACTGTTGAGTGTTTGTGGTAAGGATGACTCCTATTCGAAGCCACTCTGAGGTTTACAAACCCAAGTTAAGAAGTAGAGGTAAAGTACAAATGACAAAATGAGGAAAATGGCTTTGTTTTTTTTGGCTTTTTTTAGACAGGGTTTCCCTGTAACCCCAGTGACCCGAAACTCAGTATGTAGACCAGGCTGACCTTGAGCTCACAGAGATCTGCCTGCCTCTGCCTCCCAAGCACTGAGATTAAAGGTGTTTACCACCACCACCCCCAGGCCTGTTTGTTTTTTGAGGCAGGGTCAAACACATCTCAGGCTGGCCCCAAACTCACTGAGCAGTTCAGGATGACCTTGGATTTTTCTGATCCCCCATCTCCACCTCTCTAGGCTTGAATTAGAGGCAGGCGCCAGAATACCCTATTTATGTTGTGCTAGGGAGCCAACCAGAGCTTCACGCATGCTAGGCAAGCACTCTGTTAGCTGAGCTGTGTCCCCAGCCCTCTAAACTGAGTTTTAATTTGACTAAGGAATTGTCGAGCCCTGATGGAATTTTGATTGTCTAGGCTTTACTATCCTCACCTGCTCAACTGTAAAAATATGAGAGTTGACAAACTTTAGGTGATGTCTCCAGCAGTTAGAGTAGTCCTGCATGTCTGGGTTTCACTGTTCCTCACCCTGAAGGTACAACTGTCAAAATCCTCCTCACTTTGACTTTTTAGTCAAAATCTTAACAATTACAGTAAAACTCCAGAGCCCTAAATCCCCATTTCCAACATTTTCTTGTAAATTTTTTCCGAAGCAAATGGCCACTAGAAACTACATGATGCAGAGGACAGATTATGTGGTACTATAGGCAGTGCTGTTAGCCAGCTTTCCATCACTGTAACGGGTTCTGAGAAAGTCTGCCCAAAGATAAAAAGGGTAGTTTCAGCTCATACTGAAGGTATGAGGTTGGAGGGTGGAGGTTTCAGTCCACCATCATTGCATTTGGGCCTGTGGAGAGGCAGCACACGGCAAAACTGTTCACCTCATAGAGTAGATGTGAAGGAAGGGGATGTTGGGGTCTCGGTAGCCCTTCAAAAGCATCCCCTATGACCAGAAGACTTCTCACTAGGTCCCATCTCCAAGCTTCCCACCATGTTCCAATAATGCCATAGGCCACAGATCCAGTCTGCACACAGGAGCCTTAGGGGACTCGAACCAACCACAGCAAATACAAATACATCTTGCTTTTCTTATAAAATTTATAAGCTGTGGCTGTCCATCAAAATGTGTTTGAGTATAAGGTTTCACTGATATTTGCAACACTCTGAAGTATATGACTTTCAGAAATGAACGTATAGAGGGAGAATGTGACTTTAGGAAGAGTCGGTTGTAGCTGGGTGTGGTGGCCTATGCCTTTCATTCCAGAAGCAGGCAGATCTCTGAGATCCAGACCAGCCCCATCTACATAGTGAATTCCAGTCTGACTGGGGCTATACCCTGTTTCAAAAAACCAAAACCTAAACCAAACCCAACAAAAAATAATTGGAATCAGTTGTTCCTAGTTTATACTGTTCACCATTCATGCCTAAGGGCTCTGTACCAACCTTGGATGGAAAATATTGGAGAAATAAAATTTTGTCTGTGCTAAGCAAGTACAAAAAGCCGTTGTGATAGTATTGCATAATAATTCAACATACAAGTATTTATATGGTTAGGAATTATAAATAATCCAAAGATTACTCAAAGTATTCAAGAGGATGTACACAAGTTCCATGCAACCTCTCCATTTTATCATGTAAAGACTGAAGTACCCTTGCATTTTAATACCCTACCAAGGTCCTGGAACCAAACCCTGTTGGATATAAAGCGATGACTCCATTCAACACGATGTCCATCATGTGAAAGGATGTGCAAATTCATCTCACATATCTAATCAATAAACTTCACTGAAAAAACAAAATCACTGAGCACAGAATTTCTTTTTGTAAATATTTTTGTTGAACTTTTGTAATTTCATACAACAGTTCTTAATCAAATTTAGACCCCCTTCCCCAACCAAGCCTCCCCCATCTCCCCACGCCACCTGACCTCGATTTTGCCATACATATCCATTCAGGCCTATCCATTCAGGCATTTGTACCCAAATGTCTTCAGTGTAAATTCATCCACTGGAGTCTAGTCATTCCATCTAGAGACCATATGTAAGGGATATTCTCCCCCACCCAACAGCAATTGGTCTCCAACAGTTCTCAGTCTAGTGCTGGCCTGCCACCTATTTCTCTCCTCCCCTTTGGGCCCTTGTTTAATTGGGGTGGCATGGTTCCTATGCTCAATGCCACCACTGCCACAGGTTCACAAGTGCAAGATTCCAGTGGCCTGAAAGCGTCTGCTTCCCTGTGTTCATGAACCAGCTCTGGCTCTTACAATCTTTCTGCTCCCTCTCCCGCAATGGTCCCTGAGCTGTGAGAGGATGAGGTTCCATAGGAGTCCCATCCTATACTCTGCAGTCTCTTATTCTTTACAACTTGGCCAGTTGTGGCTTTCTGTGTGCATCTCACTCTGTTGTATAAGAAAGCCTCACTGGTGAGAGTTGAAAGATGCATTAGTTTTCTCTCTACCCCCTGTTCTGCTCTGTTCCATGAGCCTTAGTTGTAGAGGTTCAACTACAGATGTGTCACCTAGTACTGGGCATCTCTCAGAGGTATATTCTCTGTCTGACCAGGTGTGCAATTCTGCAGTAGCCTCCATCTGTTGCAAAAAGAACCTTCTTTGATGAGTGGTGTATGGTATGCTTGCATAAGGATTGATATTTAGCATATAGTAAGAATTTTCATATGTCTAGAGATATGAAAGAGATAGGGTTTCCTCTAGGATCATATCCTCTCTTGCCATGTGTGTTTGGATGAGTTTACAGTGCCATCCATAAGTTCACTCCCATTGAGAGGGCTTTAAATTCAATTAGATAGCTGTTGATTACCCCCTTCCCCCCAGATAACAGTGCCACTGCTGCACCAATAGAGGTAGTCTGCCATGCTGGTTATAGTTATCAGGTTTTCAGGCTGGGTTGGACCATTGATTGTTTTTCTCCCTTGGAAGTTTGCATATCATCATCTAGCACAGCCCAACTTCAGTTAGAAGGCTTCCAGGTCAGTTCCTGCTCTATTGCTTTAAGTCCTGAATTTCTTTAGGTCCAAATGTACTGTAAACATCAGGGGAAAATGTAACTTCAGAGCATATCATAAGCAATTTGAAAGAAAGACTGTCTTATAAGCAAAATGAAAGCATCCTACAAATTAGAAGGTATTTGAACTGAGCCTCTGGCACATGGAGTGCGTAGTACACAGCTGTCATTGCAGAACCTTCTCACTCTACAGTACAGTGAAGAAACCAATCCCTGTACGAATGAGGTATGTTACTGCTAATGAGTTGCAATTTCATGAGTTTTTTCCTACAAAACAGCTACCTACAGTAGAGCATCTGGAATTCTTAAAAGTGACTTGAGGGTTTGTGGCTAGTGACACATAGTGAAATGACACTGTGTGGTAAAAAATACCCTTAGCCATTTATTAGCACTTTAAAGACAGAAATGAAAGATGTCCGAAGCATATCGCCTGGCTAGATTAGAACAGAACACTAACAAAGAAATGAGGTAGAGAGATGGCCGACCAAAGCAGATTTTGACGTAGTCACACAGTGAGGTCTCGTAAAGGTTATGGAAACCATCATGATTGGCTGAAGCTCACGTGTTTGATCAGTCGGCAAAGCACCATTAATAATAACTTTCTATGGACAACAAGCATTAATCTGAGGGCTGTGTGTGTGTGTGTGTGTGTGTGTGTGTGTGTGTGTGTGTGAGAGAGAGAGAGAGAGAGAGAGAGAGAGAGAGAGAGAGAGAGAGAATATCCTAAAGATGTTTTTCATTTTTACCTCTCACAAAGCAGGACCGTCAAAATGAAAGCAATGGCCCTTTCATGAGAACTTGGGTCAAATAAATCATGTATTGTTCCATCTTAAATGAAACATCTGGCTGATTTAAGAAGAAAAGGAACCTAATTATTCTTGAGTATCTAACAGAGAAAGGTTAACTTCAAAATCTGTATGTCTTTCCAAGCTAAACAGAGAGAGAGAAAAACCTATGAAGTTATTTTTGACTCAGGAAAGTCAATCTGGAGGGAATTTGGTGAACACAAATTACATTTGACAAGGGAAGATATAATTTATCCTCCTAGTGAGTATTTTTACATGAGTGGGCAACATGGAACTGTCAGCAGGGAAAGGCAAATCACTGAAATGGAAGTTCCAAATCCTACAGGATACCCAAGGTAGCATCTAAACTTGTGGTATCATCCACATGGGATAATGAAGGTATCATCTAAATTCTCCTTGGAGAGTTTTAATTTCTCAATTGGACATAAGGGTGAGGTGCAGATGCTAGTGAAGGAGAGTTTGCAGGCTAGAGGAGGGCAGGCTGGGGGACAGCTGATCGCTTTCAGGCTTGCTTCTAGCTTCTCTGGGCTGTTAACTAGAGCTCTCTCCTTATTGGAGTATTTAGAGACACCCGCCTGGATGCTTTGCATCAGTGCGGATGCTCTTCCCAGCCCCTCCTTTGATGTGGACCTTGGCTCACATTGCTGAAGGTCATGCCCAGCTATAATGTGCCTGGCCAGGTATTGCCTTTTCTCTGCTGCATCCATGGAACATGAGTGGATGAGATGAGATACTGATTTGGAACCTGACCACACATAGCCTTGATTGAAAGACTGATCAGGTTTTCCTGAAGGTAAGACATATTGCAATTACACCCTAAGAAAACACAATTATGCTCTAAGTCAGTTCATCTCTAGACGAACTAGATTTCTGATCTAGTTCTACATCAGAAATACCCCTACTGGAGGGGAGGAGTCCTTTTGCCAAGAGTGTCCTCCAAGGCATTCAAGTTGTTAACCTTGACCACCTAGCCTGGCCCTCTTTCTACCACTTATCTCTGTGGTGCGAAGCTTCAGGAGTTTTTCTGGAAAAATTAGCCCTCCCTTTGGATTTATCTAGGTTTGCTCCTCTCTGCCCATTACTATGTTTGCTCAAGTTTACAAAGCTTTCTCCATGAAAGGAAGAGGCCAGACACTATCAGACCGGTAAGTGCTGTTTCTTGATATCTAAGAACAATTCCTAGTCTTGTAGAACAGTTCCTTGGCATGGAAGAGCTGCTGTCAAATCCAATACTAACATCACTTACAAGGGTAACCCTAAACTTGAAAGAAGAGGAATAATTTCCTGACTGTCCTATAATTTGCAAATCTGCCTCTCCAGAGTATACTTCACTGTTTCATGCAAAGGACTGTCTCATACCACCTTTAATCTCCACTTTCCTCCTTTCCACCAAAAACCTCAAATTGATGTCCCAGGGTCATTATGATCTGTTTTCTAGGGTAAGGAAATCAGATGTACATTGAAATTATCTTGTTGATAAAGAATCAATAGCCAGCTCTTGATCATGTAATCAAATGTTAAGTGGGTGGTCATATACATAGTTTAAAATATTTTATACTTCTCTAATCCAATGGTATATGTGTAGAGAAAGGGATATATGTTAAAACTTTGAAAATCTACCACAAGTCAAAGAGTACATTGAAGCTCTAAAGACCAAACAAGGTTCTGAACACCATCATCATATTTACAAGAACTTCTTCTGGTAACTTCCATATTTCTGGGGATTAAAGTGATTTTAGCTCATCATTCAGAATACTGCATAACTCAGGCAGGTCCTCTCTTCAGCTCTATGATTCCCATATTTTCCAGGGAGGTGAGTGTGGATGTGTGTGTGTGTGTGTGTGTGTGTGTCCTTTGTGTTACCAGCACATTTTCTTACTACAGTCTCTTGGTCTGAATTCTTGATTTATTGTTTAAACTGGTACAAAAAAGGCAGGGGAAATGGGGCCAGAGGAGAGTTGGTGCTGGTGGAGATCTCCGTCCGGGTGGGGGAGAGAGGAGCTATGAGGGACGCTCACCAGGGAGACATTCAGAATGAGCAGCTGTGGCCCCCATTTTAATGGGACTGTGGAGGACCTGAGAGCTGTGTAACACACCATGTTACACCAAGTAACTGAGAACTGAGTACACATGGGTAGGGTTTGTGTATGTGTGCAAATGTGTGTGAGCACATGTGTTTAAGGCTTACAGGCATGCACCATGTCAGACAAATAAGAATTCTCTAAGAAGTCAATTTAAAAATTCATGGACTAGAGCCAATATTTAACAGTATTGTAGAAGTTATGTAAATATGCCAGTGAAATCTTCACAGAATCAGTTTTCTCCAAGGACTAGCTCCCTGGGAAGTTATCTAATCCCAAGTGAGCAGCCCTAAACACTTATATACATATATATATATATATGTCTATTTATATAATGTATGTATATTTAGATATATGTATGTATATGCAACAATATAATGAAATAATTAAGAGGGAGCAGGGCATATGGGAGGACTTCGAGGGGGACTGGGAGGAATGGAAATAATGCAAATACATTACTAATGTATGAAATTCTCTAAAATAAGATAAAAATGACAAAAATAATAAAAGACAGTAAAATAGATATGTGACTAGAAAAAAGACATTTAGATGAATGAAAAATGAATTCATGATTTTAATATTAGGCTTCTCAGCAAATATTAAAAATGAACTTTTGTTTTTTAGGGTAAGAACATCGATTCTTTGTCATGGTTTTGTATTGTTTTCAGAGTTCCTTGAGCATTCCAAGAACCGTTTAGGAACTTTCCATTTTCAGTCCTCTGGAAAAAATCTGGATATTCAGTATCCAGGATTTGATTATTTGTGGGGAGTGGAAGCTTAGGTGGAGTCATGAAATAAATCCAAACAACTTAGCATTACAACTCAATAAAATTAAGTCCAGAACATCCAAGTCATTGAGTTGAGAGAGAATTCTCTGGGAGTGGCTACAATGAAAGTAGGTTTCTCTTCTGAACAGGTCCTCAGAACAGTGGAAGAAAGGAAGCTTTGCACATTCTCTGACTCTATCTTTATAGTTAAAGAGAGAGAGAGAGAGAGAGAGAGAGAGAGAGAGAGAGAGAGCACTTAAGGGAGAGCTCAATCCAGAGAAAGAGAGGAAAGGAGAGAAGAACGCTCGGAAAGCGGGAGACCACTGGTCGGAAGGACATCTGCAGAGGAATCGGCAAATCCCTTCACAAGCAGAACATTTATAGCTTTACGCTCTTTCGCACCAATCAGACTGTGCTGTTTCCAAACTGCTATTTACTATTATTTTCTACTCTAACTTCAGAAACTTCTTCAAAGAGGAAAGAAGGGAGAGGAGAGAACCCCCTTCTGTAACTATCGTTGTGAATCTCAATTTGTCACAAGATTTGATATTTCATTTCTAAGAGGAAAAACCTTGAAATATAACTACCAAGCCTGCTAGACACTCCATTTTGTCCATTCTTTGAATCAAATTAATGTGATATCCAAAGGTACCACTTTGTAAGAAACCAGAGAGACTATGCATTTGGCCTCCTCTGATGGCTCTAAAAGGGAGCTGGCTGGGTACCTGAGAGCTCAGTGGCAGCCAGCTAGCCTACAATACTGGAAATTAAGGTAAAAATGGATGTCACTTAAAATTGAAATATAAAACTACACACTAAAATTATAGGTAAGTTATGGACATGAAGCTTACCTATTATGTAAGCAAAGATCCTACAGCCCACCCCTAGGGGACTAAGGCCATGACAGAAAGGCCCCGCTCCTGAGGCAATGAGAGAAGAAGGAAGTGGAGAGAAATAGAAAATGGAAAGCAGGAAGTGGGGAAAGGCAGGAAGGAGGGTGAAGCAGGAAGTACAGCAAAGCAGACTTTAACTCGGCAGTGGCATCTGAAATGGCCATGGCCTTGTCCATCCTACACTCTGTTGGCCTTCCTCTAACTGTAATGGCAATAAAACTTACTGAGAATCAGATGGTCACTAAGAACTTTGAACCAAGGAAGCACAGAGATAAGAAAACAATGAAAAGTAAATAGGAATCTGTCTCGCCCCTCATGACTTGTTACAAGTTTAACTGCCATTGAATTCTTTGTTTGCCGAGGTGCCACACTCTTGTGATCTTTTGTAACCACATGCTCATATGTAACGGCTTGCCTAACTGCCATATACTCTTTTGAACCCCCACCACCCCTAGCTTAAGTTCTTAATATGAGTTGGCTATAAGTTTCCCTACAAACTTGAGCTTGGGGTTGGTGCCTTTATGAAGTGATCCGGGTGTCAGCCGACTGGGGTGAATAAACTCCCTCTCCTTCACCTGCTGGTCTTCACCTGCTGGCTGTTGGTCTCTTGACTCCCAGAAATTCCCACAATCTCTCTCTCTCTCTCTCCCTCTCTCTCTCTCTCTCTGTCTGTCTCTCTGTCTCTCTCTCCCCCCCCCACCCCCATCCCCACTCTTTTGTCTTCTCATACTCTCCTCTGACACTGAGTTAGGACCCCTGTACTCTCTACTGAGCCCACTACAGACACTCGACAAGTGGAATTCAACCGCCTTTTCCTATTTTGAGCCTAACACCACAAGGGGGTTTGAGTGGGAAGTGAGATTCTGGCAGTGTGCGGAGAGAGTGGAGGAAGAGTGATGAGAGCTGCTTATTACGCCAAGATCAAACATCCTGTGAGTCAGGAGATGTCTTCAGTCAGTGAAGGCTCACTATTTCCTGGCATCTCTTGAAATACTATTATTTATAACACAAAGATTTGTCTACCTGTCCTTTAGAGAGTGGAAATATGCATGATTCGTTCACTACATCCATTGTCATAATCCTGACCAGTGAGTAGTTTATCTGCTAATGCAAATGAAATAGTTGTATCAGGAAAATGCAAAATGCTGCCTTTACCGACCTCTTCCACAACGGCTTCATTCTCACTGGTGAATTCTGTATCTACCTAAATCTTTCAGACCCCATGGGTAAACTACTAATGCTACAAAAAAATCTTAATGGCTCATTTAGCTCAGTTGCAGTCTTCCCGTGGGGAAGGCAGGAGACATGGCTCACCCATCCTTATGAATAAGATCAGTTGGAATGATAATAATAGCAATTTATCTCAGTGGAAATGTTGGTGCTGTCAGAAAATACTAGCCAGTGGGCACTCTGATGTCACCCTACATAGCAAGTCCTGCCGCCAACACTGTCCAGACAGAAACGTGTAAATGTTTCCAACTGTTAATATCCTCTTATTAATTGGAAGCAGTATGCTTACGGCACCAATTAACTTTCTCTACTATTTTTTTAAAAGATCATTTTTCAGATCATCTCAACTTCGAAGACATTGGTAACGAACTATAATGTTTCCCTGTGTGTCTGCTTTGTGTGTACACTGGAGAGATCTCCAATCCAGATTTTACCAAAATCTTCTCTAAAGATAAATAGGCAAGTGAAATATTCCTGAGTTGAGTGATGGGAAAATTAATGCAATGGTGTCTATCAGGGTCTAACCCAGGAAACAGAAATCATTCTGGAAACCCAAAGTAGAGAGAACAGAATTTCCTGTGCAGATGGTAGAAGCTGATCCAGGCTTGGTGGCGCAGCCCAGTGACTGGCAAGACCAGGGACCGCATAGAGTGCAAGGAAAGAGAGAAAAGCTCAGTTTTCTAAGCTCCAGGGTCAGGGTCACAAGAGCAAATGAGGATTGTGGTGGCTGAGTGGGTACTGGGGGCATGGTGGAGAGCATGCTGGCCAAGGCAGGAAGGAGGGCAAAACGTACTGGTTTCTCCTTCCAATGACTTCCCTTAACCAAACTCTGCTGAAAGATCATTTACAAAGAAGCCCAAGACACTGAGCTAGCAAGAGTGAGCCTCCCTGTGGTGTTAAGCTGGGCAGAGTAGAGAAGGGAGGCGTGGATCTGAGAGTCTAGCACAGGAGTGAAGTGTTAGCCTCATTAACATTAACCCTGGGTACTAAATAAATTCAGAAAGGAAAAGAGGACCTATTATAAGTGTTCAATCCACTTTTGTATGTCTCACACACACACACACACACACACACACACACACACACACACACATATATATATAAAATTACCTATGTGCCAAGATGATTCAGAGAATTCAGCAAGGAACGCAAGCAGAATTGGGCATAGGGATATTTGAAATACATTGAAATATACTCTCTCTTCTCTTGCCTAAGCAATCAAAAGAGGTCCCATTGGATATTGTTAGAACCACCACCCTGAATCCAAAGCAGCTAACTGTAACTTTCTTTTTCTGGAGGAGAGCCAAGGGCTTGGGGAAGTACCTATGGAATGCACAGTCCTCAGTCATCAATTCTGCTCAGCTGCAGCCTCCCAACTCCCCACCACAGTTCTCAAAGCCTATTGCATACCGTGGTCTGCTTTATGGCTAGACCACAGTGCTGTGGCATTGGCATGTGGGGGCCATGCCAAGCTGTCTTCACCATAATGATGTCAAAGCTGGGGTTGGGTTGCCAGTTTCAACATGTGGGTGTCAAAAGCAGCCCACTCCTCCTACTTTATCTGCTGGCTGAAAGAATTGGCCAGCTTTAAGGCAGGGGACTAAAGACCAAAGTATCATTTAAGGACCTGGAAGGCTAGTTTCCCAGTACCAGCTGCTCCAAGTAAGCCCTTTATAGCCAGTCTTGTGCAGGGAGGCAAGATTTTGGAGGCAGACAGCTCTCTCTCCAAATCCCAGCTCTTTGTTCACTAGCTATATGGCACTAGGCATTGCAAACCTTTCATCTATAAAATGGAAGGAATGAGGAAAGGATTAGGCACATGGTACACACATAATCCTGGTGCACTATAGCTTAGATATGTGTTCAGCCAGGACACTTACAAGTGTGTATGCTTTTTAATCATTGATTAATCATTTATAAAAGCTGATAGCCTGTAGAGGAGGTACGATAGATGGTCTAGTGGGTTAACCACTACAATAAAATAACAGTGGAAATAGAAAAATGTGTTGCACGTTAATGCATGCTTGAGATAAAAATGTTTCCCAGTGGTTTTTTGTTGTTGTTGTTCAACAGCTGGCACAGTTGTACTTCCCCCACTGTCAGGTGGCAATCCTGATCCACCGTCAGCAGACCCCAGGGGGACCCCACAAGCCAGGGGATGCATAAAGGGTCACCAGCAATGTTGCTTTCATGTCCTGCTTCTCTATTATTGAGAAAACTAACTATGAATCATTTAACGGATGTCCAAGTAACTGTTTAAGGATTTTACTATTTTAAATTTTGAGATCTCTGCACCATTAGAGGAGTCCAAAAACCTAGGCAACTGCTTCTCTTTTGGGGGATATGTTGACATTTTCAGAAAATAATTTCCCAAACACTATGGGATGTTTGAAGTTGTTTTTCTTTCTAGACAATGTGTGTGGCTTAAAAGGCCACATTTGTGCGCAGCATGTTTTCTTAGATGGCCTTGTCAGGTGACAAGAGGGAACAAGCAGGTTCTTCAAAATTACCTCCTCCAGTGTCTATCTCCCCCAACTCAGGGGCTCAGTGCATTCCAACTGTATAATTTTTTACTTTAACGCCCTGTGTGGCCTTACTCAGTTTAGATTTGAATCCAGTTCAAAAAAAGCCCAAGTCCAGAAAAGGATTGTGCAAGAGTTCTGTGTTTACACTGTGCTGTGCATTCTTGACAATGTAAGCTATATAATCCATAAAAATGAATCTAAATTTTATGAGATTACCAATCAACTTAGGCAAATATTACAAAATTCTAGACAAAAATGAGAGAAAATACTAGATAAAGCAATGTTTCCCAAAAAGTTCATAGAAGACAATGAACCCAAGTGGATTTATCAAACCAGTAAATCAAACATTTTTGGAGTGTCTACTTGGGGCGTCATCCTGTTGCTAGGTGATTAGAGGAACACATAAGTAGACAAACAAGACCTGCTTTCAGGCTGAGCAGTCAATGAAGTATTTTCTGTTTCTAGAGCTTGGTTCTCCCGAGGCCTTACTGTATCTGATCTTAAGTTATCATGAAAAGGAAACTGGAGTACACTATCTACCCAAGAAAGCAAAGAAGCTGATCTTGAAGAGTACAATAAAGAATTAATTCTGCTTCAATGTAATGATCCTCAGACAGACAGCCATCTATTTATGAGGTCTTTTCAGTATAGTAATGATAAAAGCCAACGGCAGTTACTACATAGCCTTCACTGGCCTATTTCTAAGCCCTTACATTCAATAGCCTCCTCAGTCCTCAGAACCATCCTCAAGATGAGGTTCCAGTTATCTTTTCCCATATAACTAGTTTAAACTTAAGAGTCACAAAAGAACCACTTTTGCTATGCACACAGATTGTGCGGAAGCAGGGTGGGAACAGAGAAGCAGCTGGGACATGCTTGTGTCTGCTCTGCAGTGTCTGAGGCCTCAGATAGGAAAATGGCTACCTGCAGGTCGCCTGACTCTCTAGAACCTGTAATGGTCTGAATGTTTCCTCCCACATGCCTGGCCCTTGGCCTGCGAAGACTGAAGGAAGACTAGAGCTCTGTCTATGTGGCTTGGGGAATCTCACAACATGGAAGCCACAAAGCACATGTGTTTCTTCTGTGACAGCAGCTCCAACTTCAAGGGCAAATGCTCTCCTGGGGACAGATGCTGCATAGTCTTACATGCCCAGCCATGGAAGCCTGGATTCCATCATGTTTTCTGGGTCAGAACAGTCAGGGTCAAGGGGGGATATGGAGCATACACTTTTATTCTTTGTGAAATTTTCAGCCACATGCTACAGGTAGCCACAAATGAAAACTCCACTGATTAGATTTGAAGTAAAATTGAAATATTTGCTTATGAAACCATGAAAGAAATAGACAAATCAAGAATTGTTTCAGTGGGGCTAGAGAGATGGCTCAGCAGGTAAGGGCACTAGCTGCTCTTACAGAGGACCTGGGTTCAATTCCCAGCACCCATATGGCAGTAACAATCATCTTTAACTCCAGTTCCAGGGGATCCAACCTACGCCCACTTCTGGCCTCCACAGGCATTGCATGATACAAGTGCACTTAAATCAGGGAAAACACTCATACACATAAAAATAAATAGATGACAGATAATAAATTAATAAATAAATAAAAATTTTAAAAATCACTTCAGAACTTTGTCCTGGGAAGCAAGAGCATTGTTGTCACTTGCTGAGGAGAATGCAGTTCAAACTTGTGGTTTGGGCATGCTCTGTTAATGATGAGTGTTGAGTCAGAAGCAGAATGCTGGGGAAGCGAAGAAAAGACCTGGGAGTAGGGGAGCTGCTGCCTCAGAACTCCGAGCCATGGTTTTCTACCTCTCTTCGTTAGTTTTCTGATCAGTTGGCCTTAGAGACACATCTCTTTCTCATCTTCCCTCCTTCTATATCTGCTGCTCCCTTCCAGCATAAGTACCTTTGGCCCTAGCTAGCGGCAGCCTCAGCTCAGTCCGCATTCCTGCATCCCCTCCTTTCCGCCGGTCCCAACTACTGCCACTACGCTGATCTGCTTACAGTGCTGATCTCCTGTCACCCATCTTCCCTGAGACCTCCACAAACATCCAAGTGTCTTTAGCAAGAGCCCTCCGATTCTAGCTGTAACCACAGTACTAACTGCAAATCCTGTCCTGACTCCTGGAGAGTCTTCCTCCATGGGTCCAGGAGAGGCCCTGGAATCTGCAGTCAAAAAACAACCTGGGGAGCGGCATTCAGGTTCAGGATGTGCTCTGCAGGTGCATGGTGTTCTTCCTGGACTGAGGAGTGTCTGTGTAAGACAGGAACAGTTTCACTAGTGATAGAAAGCCTGGTGCTCAAAACCACGTGAATTTCTTTTTAAGAGCTGCTTTGAGTCCCTGTGGCACCTCACACACGATCCTAGAGAGTAGGTAAACAAATCCTCTGGTCTGCTCTTTGATTTAGCTTACTATACTTCTGATGCTAGTAGCCCAGTTCTTCAGTTAATAATTCATGACACAAACTCCATCCCAAAAGTTAAGAAACTTAAATCCCAGTAAGCTTAATTAGCTCATAGTAAGGCTAGTATTGCAGCACTTGCTGGCCCCAATACCTGTATAACTAACAGCCTTCCCTCAGTAGGTCCCCAGTGGAGGTTTCTGTGAAAGCTCCTCTTGTACTCAGTTTCTCCACTCACAGCCTCACCTCACTTCATTTCCACATCAAGGTCACTGACGACCAAACTCTTGCTCTACCCAGCGATCCCTTCTCTTCCATGGCTTTTCGGAGTACTGGACATGACTGACACCGTCTTCTGTTCTGGGCGCTTTGTGATATTTTCAGTCTCTCTTTCTCTGATCTCAGTGTCTATGTATTTACATGGTTGTTTGTTTAAAAGTCTCAAATTTTACCTGTCCCAATGGCTCTTCTGGTTCCCCACTGCTCCAGCTGGCTTTTCTGTTGCTGTGATAAACACCTTGACCAAAAGCTATTTAGGGAGGAAAGGTTTAATTTCAGCTTATAGTCTACTGCCCGTCATCAAGCAAAGCCAAGGTAGGAGTTCAGGCAGTAGCCTGGAGGCTGGAACTGAAGCAGAGACCAGCGAGGAATGCTGTTTACTGATTTACTCAGTTATCTTTCTAGTATAGACCAGCCCACACCCACCTGCCTAAGGATGGCACTGCCCACAGTGAGTGGGGCTGGGCCCTCCTATATCATTAGTAATTAAGAAAATGTGTCACAGACATGGCCACAGAACAAATTGATCAGAGTAATTCTTCAGCTGAGGCTCCCTCTTTTCAGGGGAACTTTTGGTTTATGTCAGGGTGACAGCTGACGCTAACTATGACACTCATCTCTAAATCTACTTGGATTTGAATCTGAAAAGTTAGAACATAGCACTAATTCTCAAAGGCAATGGAAAGGGAGGTAGTGTGCTTCATCAGGAGCTAAGTAGGAGAAGAGGCATTGTGGATATTTTTAGTAAGTCGAGGCTCCACAGTTGCTTCCACAATCTCAAATACTGATTAGGCTTCTTACAGTGTTTCTAAGCGACTTCCTTACATATAACGTAAAGGGATTATTTCATTTGCATATACTTGCCCTAAGGAGACATGAACATATGCCCTTCATCCCTCTAGGTGACTAGCAACAGACCAAATAACAACCCATCCAAGCTGAGCTTGGCGAACAGTAAGTTTATTGAGTTTATTTCTAGGAATATGGGTGAAGGATTACTTACAGAGCAGGTGAACCCAAAAAAGCTTCATCACTGAAAAGTATCACCCTGGCATGACTGTGGATCCCTGCCTTCAGTTAACCTCCTTCTTATATACACCTTATATACTCCTTCTTATATACCTTCCAAACTGGAGTGCAACTGGGGCAGGCAGGAGTATTGGCTGGAATCCCAGGTGAGGGTCCTGTGACTCTCCCACCTTTTTTTTCTACTACAGAATGCTAATCATCCCATCCCCATGGCCATGAACCAACCTATTACTCTATCCCTTTGCTTATTCTATTGCCATGACTATGGAGCCAAGATTACCTCTGCTCCGTGTGGCAAATGGGATATCCATAGGATAAAGTCATTCTACAGCACATATCCGGAGGAAAGATGGGCACCACTGGGAGAGAGGCATACAAAGCGACCACTGAGTAATCAGTCTTACCCAGTCTCTGCTGACAAGTTAATGTTAGGTTACAATAGCAAGCTCAGAGTTTAGCAACCGAAATAGAGAGTGGCCTAACGGGAAATGAAATTCAATCACCGAAGGATGCTTCTCACCTTTCTCCAGAGGAGCAGTTGCCTATTGGTTGCTTCCCTTTAATTTGAGAGCACACGGCCCTCCGTAGTTGTTTCCCCTCCAGTCGTGCCTCCTCTCCTAGCATGTGACTGACCCTGTCAGCCATCCTCCGTCTAGCTACTTGTCAGTCCAGTTTCTGTGACTTGGTTTGGATCCCCAGGAAAAGAATCAGATTGGTTGCCAGATATCAAAAGACAAGCTGGCTTAGGTCAGAAGCCATTCCTGTGACTGGTATGAGTGGACAGCACTCTTCAAACTGAAACATACGGGTCAGGCCCTGTGGGCTCTTCTCAGTGGGAAGAGTTCTTATGAGAAATGTCCACCTCTGGTGGATCATGCCCTTGCACTTAGCAAAGAAGAAAGTTCCTGTCTTCCTGTTAAATGCACTCTGAAAATAAACTTCACTATGATGACTGGTGAAAATCACAGAAGCAGGGACCAGGCACTCTCAGAAAAAAAATTAAGGGAAAAAGGGGAGAAAACAAGTAGTAAAGAGGAAAGCTGAAGACAAGAAGGGAAAGAATGGACTCATCGCATGAACTGTCTGCCTGTGTACGGTGTGCACATGAGCCTTGGTCAGCAGGAAGAATCCGTCAGTTTTCAGAAAAACAAAAATGCAAAAGTGAAGAAAAAAAAATGAAAGGAAAATCCTGGCTGGATTGGGGCCAGTTTCTCAGCTCACAACATCTGGACTGAGACAAGAAAAGGTGAGATGCTGCCACCCCCCTCCCCACACACCCCCTCAGCGCTCCCCAAGTGGGAGCTGCTGGTTGGGGATATTTACATTACAAGAACCAGGCTGGCTAAGGCCCTGCTCAGCTCTCGGATAAGCGGTTAAATGATCTGTGGTTTGGCTGCTGGTTTCTTTACTGTGGTTAAATAATTGGTGTTGTCTTGGTTGCTACTTTAAAATGCATGTGCACTTGTTTCTCTCTCACTCACTCTTTTTCTTCCTCTTGAGCAATTCTGACAAGCCCTTGGCCGGAGTTGGCTCCCGGACTTTTAAGGCAATGTCTGCCCCGCTGTCATCAACATTTAACCTAAACACTTATCGAGGATTTGAGAATCCTAGAAACTTTTTCTGTACAAACATAGAAGATCCAAAGAAGAAATCTGGCCACTTCCTTTGCCTGTAATAGATAGAAGACTGTGGGCACCTGCAATTTTCCAGAAACTCCTGAGCTCGTGCCCATCTCAGGTTCACAGTGAAAACAAGGGCAGAAAAGTAGGCTAGCCCTTGGATAAAATGATCCTTCAGGCAGGGGTTTCTTCTGAGTTGACCCTCAGAATCTAGGATAGGCCCTGTTACACATAGACACTCAGTATATGCTGAATAAAGGGTAATAAGAGTAAAATTTCACAATTCAGAGTTGATGTAAAGTCTGCTCCACAAACTGTCTTCATTCACTTTATTGATTTGTTAAAAAAAAAAAAAACAAAAAAAAACTGCCCAAAATTGCTATGCCCTGGGACAAGAGGAAACCATCTCCTCTCGTGATAACTCTTATCTTTGCCATACCCCAAACCTAGGCTTAATCCCAAATAAACGATGGTAAGGGAAATTCAGTCCTCTTCTAACAGCGAACTGATTGGGGCAGCTGAGACAGTACATGGCTCAAGGAAAAGTCTAAGACAAGCCTGGATCTAAGAGATCTAACACACACACACACACACACACACACACACACACACACACACACAGTGGAGCTACAGAGGTTAGGGATGAGGTGACATCTTCACCTGCTGTGGAGAGGCCACAAACTTCTCAAGCACCTAGGAGCACAGGAGCCAAGTTCAAACTCAAAAGTAGAAACATACCCAGAATGAGACAATGTGGAAAAAGCAAAGTTCTGTTTCTCCAAAATGCTCCATCAATAAAGGACAAGTTCATATCCCATAGCAGTCAAAAGTATGCATTTTATATCAATCATTCAGTGCTTACCCAGATTTAAAGGAAAAACAACTGAATTTCTTTTTTCTGGTGTGATTAAGGTTCCCTAAGATTTTAAAGGGAATTTCAGAGGGTTTTTTTATAATCAATCGGTGTCATTTTAGTGAGCAGTCTTCCTCAGTTACTCATCATTAAGCCTGGTATTGCACGTAATGTTGTCAAGAGAGGACAAAGGACCAGGCCTAAGAGACTACCTTTGGGGAGACATTCCTTCTGAGGTGCGTGATGTTGGCTCACTAAAACTCCTTAAATTTGTATTAATTTTATCAAGATTTAAGTAGTATGTCTTCATATATGTATATGCTTTATACCTATTAAGAGAAAATGAAGACATAATTTTCACCTATCAAATTGGCAAAGTTGGATATCATATTGTTTTATTCATATGGTACAGAAGCAAACACTCACACATAAGGCATAAAACCACCTCCTTTCTGACAGTAATTCCACTTTGAGAAATGTGTCCAGTAACTGCCTTACTGTACTCGTGACATGACAAATATGCTAGCATGCTCACCAACACACATTAGGATGGCCTAATACATTCTTTAAGTTCCAAAAATGAAAACTTGGAACTTAAATTTTCATTAATAAGGAATTTACTCAATAATTAACAGAGCACAAAAATCAAATACACACATCCAAAAGGACAAGCAAGGAACAGGTCAGCAAGGGAAAGAGGAAAGAATGGTTTAAAGTACAATAAAGCAAAGATTAGGTCCTTATTAAGTGATGTGGAGTGGACAGGTTATGAGTAAACTAGGAAAAGATTGTTGGTTTTAGAAAACATATATATGTTTAGACAGGTAATAGGTCTAGAAATGCTGACATAGATCAAAGGATGTGGCTGCCTGGGTGGGCAGGTGAGTGACTTTCTGAATTGTATGGTCATTAAGCCCTTTTTGCATTTGTGTTACATTTATATACTATTTTAAAATAAATTTAAACTGAACTGGGCATGGTGGCACACACCTTTAATCCCAGCACTTGGGAGGCAGAGGCAGGTGGATCTCTGTGAGTTCGAGGCCAATTTGGTCTTTGAGTTCCAGGCCAGTTGGGGCTACATAGCAAGACATAATCTCAAAAAAAATTTTTTTTTAATTGTTTTAAGTAAGATGGAAAGCTGAACATCTGTAGAGGCTTTGGCAATTCAACACATGTCTGTCCATGAAGCAAAGATGTGACATAGAGCCACCTGTGACTGATCTCCTACTCCAAAGAACTGTGTCCTAAAACCCTTTCCCAGGATGAGCACTCAGCAGATATTTCTGGGATAGATAACCAAACTTTAAGAATTATTATACAGCATAAACTGTTAACCATTTGGGGAGCTATGTACCATGGAGAGACAAGCCGTAAGAGTCAAATGGCATGTCTGGATTTATTTAACTTTTTTAAGGGCAAGAAAGGAAATACTAAATATGGGAGCTTTAAGGGATAAAGATATGACCGAAAAGATGGCCTAATACAGAGTTCCCATTCTGTCCTATCCTTCTCTCTCCTGTTTCCCTCACTGTCTGTTTCCTGTACTACAGTCACCATCAATGAACCAATATTTGTTTATTACCATCAATGAACCAATATTGATAACATTGCTGTCGGCTAAAGCCCACAATTTACATAAGATTATCTCTTTGTGTTGTGTGTTCTTTGGGTTTTGACAAACACATCATATCATGTAGTCGCCATTAGAATATCATAGCTAATTGTGCCCATGACCTATAAACCCATGAAAGCATTCTGCTTTAACCTGGAAGGAATCGCAAGGGCAATATTTTCACTTATAGTTTTATTTTCCAGGTACACACAATAGGAATTTAGTAGATAACTGTTGGATTCAACTGAATAAGGTTCAATTTAAAAAGTCATGTTAGGAAGAAAGCAGATTTAAGACACAGGAATAATGCTGGCTCATCAGTTATGTCTTTGATGAAGTCCAGCGAAAGACATTTCACTAAAAATAATTAAATGAGGGGGTAGGGAGGCTGCTCAATGGATAAGAGGGCTTGTTCAAATCTCTAACACGGGGCATTAGAGAAATGGCTCAGTGGTTAAGAGCACTTGCTGCTCCTGTAGAGGACCCAGGGTTCAGTTCCCAGCACTCAGTTGGGTGGCTCAAAATGCCAACACCCACATCAAAACTGAGAAAGGCCACTTGTGCCTATAACCCTAGCCTGGGGGATGGGGGGAAACAGGTAGATCCCTACAGCTCCCTGGCCAGCCTAGCCAAAACAGTGAGCTTCTAGTTTAAAGAGTGATCCTATGTCAAGATGATAAGGTAGATGGGGAGAGAAGTCACCTAGCGACCCACTCTGAAATCCACACGCACCTGCCCATGCACACACACAAACACACATATATAGATTGTTTGGGCGAGCATGCATGTGCACACACACAAACACACATATATAGATTGTTTGGGCGAGCATGCATGTGCACACACACAAACACACATATATAGATTGTTTGGGCGAGCATGCATGTGCACACATGCACATTTTTTAAAACCTTGATTACATGATTTTTAAATCATTGTTAAACATTAAGATCATTAATTTTTGTGCAATACATTTTATGACAGTTACTGATGTTCAGCAACAAAGTTGTAAGCGGTTCTATGTTTTCTCCAAATTGTTTGAGAAGTGTTAAGCAGACAGGCACAAACATTCTACTGGTTTGTTGAGAGATTTTTGGTTTTTGATAGTCTTTTAAGTCTATCATGTTTACTTACAGATATTTACAAAAGAGAAAGTATACTTTAAAAAAATAGTTTATTGAGAATTTTATACATGCATATAAGGTGCTTTGATCAAACCCAAGCCCACTTCCTCCCCCCCAACTCCTCCCATATCTCCCCATCACTTTTTTTCTGATAACTTCATGTACTCTTTCTTCATTTTTTAATGGGGCTTTTTGCTGCTCTAACAGCCCTCTCTCTGAAGAGGTAACCCTAAAATCTTTTAAGGGTTAGATAAAAAGCTCCCAAATACTTTCAAAATTTTTGACCTTTGGAACGGAGTATGTTGCTAAGAGGCCCAAGGACATTTTGACTTTTAGTCAAGAAACTGGCTACTTTTCCTTGGGGTCTTTTTACCTTAACTGCCTAGCCAATTCGTGCCTCCTCTTCTTATCACACGATCCTCTGAAAGGATATCCAACTTGCAGATAGGGAATTGGGACACAGACCTCTCTAGCTTCTTCTATGCTGACCAGGGATGCAGGGTGAGGCAATTGGGGTACTCTTTCAGTGAGTTTATCTAAAAGACTCCCAGATTGCATAACTCTTATCTGTAGGGGGAAAAACAAGTCCTTGACTGGTGAATAGGAGATGTGAAGGAAAAGTAAAGGTAAGAGTAATTAACATTAAAAGTTCTAGACAGGGAACCAGAAAGAAGTCAGAATAGGGCAAATTTCAAATGTTCATATGAGAGTCCACTGGAATTTCTTGACAAGGACTTCCAAAAGCATCCCTCTATTGGGATCCTCCTCATTTTTCTTTTGTCTGTCAAGGCTGGCCTCGAGAGTGATGGATTCAGGATTTACTTTTAGGCATTTTGGTATTTGTTGGCGTGGCTAGAATCAGGGTCAGTTCTCTCTCAAAGGCTTCCAGATAGAGGAAGAAAACAAACATAGCTGTCATTTTAGAACAACAGCTGGTTGTCTCCCTCAGCTACAGGTGGGCACTACAGTATTGAAGACCAAGGTTTGAAGTTTTACATCTGAGCAGCACTTTCTGGTCAGGAACAAAATCATCAATGAGAAATAATTGTCTAAATAACTTTTTATATGGACTTAAGCCTAATGTCTGGGAAGTGTAATCCCTTGAACTCTTAAAGAAATATACTGATGACTTTACTCTTTGTTTATACTTTCCTTTTGGGTGTTTAAGACCATACAGTTGGCCCAAATAAATCAATTTATTTTTACACTTAAGGTCATTTGAGGATCTGTTCCTCAGGGGTCACATGGGCTTGGGAAGCACTCCTGGCTCCTTCTTTTTTTTTTTTTTTTAACCAGTTCCATCTATATGAAGATAAGTCAAAGATTCTGCTTGATCATGACTGGCATCACTCGAAAGCATGGATGAGATGTTTCATCTGAGTTAACCCTCCTCTTTGAAGACTGGACACTGGTTCAAGTCCATCTCATGGGGTCTCCATGGCCTCCCTGAACAAGAGGATAGGTGACTCACCACAGTTACAGGACATTTTGAGAGATGTTCCATAGTCCCCCAGAACTTAGCCGACCTTGGAGGGCAAGGGGCAAAAACTGTCCTTTAAGTCCTTCTGACCACATTAGTATAGGCCTCAAAGTATTTCTATTAAACATCCAATAAGGTTAGTTCCACCAGACCGGTACTTTTAATTACCATATGCTATGTAGATAAATATTGGGGGAAAAAACAAATGTTCCCAGATAAACCTTGACTAAATATATATTTTGTTCCTAAAACTAGTTGGCTAAACTAGGAATTTTAAGATTATGTGTATGTTATTTTTGTATCATCCTTTATAGATCATAACAAACCTACACAGACCTTCATCACTTGCTTGGGCTTTCTCATTTTTTTCTGTCTACTTCTGGAAAATATCTCCATTCCCATATCCTTTTAACATTTTTACATTCTCATTTTTTTTTTAAATAATTACGAGACATAATAACATTAACCTGTTGTGAGACTTCTTTTCCTGGGGATGCTAAGCAATGCTTATTCCCTTTCAAGGTTCTAGTGTCAAACCAATGTTTGACTAAAGTTTTACTGGGGAACCAGTGAATTTACTGAGCTTACTTACTGAGATAACTGAGGGGTTGGGGAGGTGTATGAATGACCTGAGGGTATGCACACTGGGAAGCCTTTACCCAGCATAGGTCAAGCCTTCTCTTCCTAGCCTTCCCCAGATTGTACACTTTACCCTTCCAAAAATCCCAAAGACTATGTATGAGTAGGGTCAAATTACATACATTTGGCTGGGAAGAGTGGCTGGATCCTCCATTGAGGATCCAATGACCCTGCTTGGCCCTCCTTTAATGAAGGAGCATTACCATCAACAAGCCCAATTGTGACGATGTTTAGCAATCAGGCACAGCTGAAGTCGTGATGATGGTAGTTACTTAATGCAGAAGAGACTGCGGTACAGCATCATCTTATTACAAGGACATGGAATTTAAAAGGATTTGGTGCTAGGATCCACAAATGAGGGAGAACATAGATCTTTTATTTTTCTGAGTCTGTGTTACTTCACTTAATATAACAGCTTCTAGATCCATCCATTTACCTGCAAATTTCATTATTTCATCTTTCTTTACTGCTGAACAGAACTCGTTCTGTAAATATACCACATTTTTGTTAACCACTTGTCAGCTGAGGGACACTAAGGTTGCTTCCATCTCTTAGCTGTTGTGAAAAGAGCAGCAACAAACATGGTTGTACAAGTGTCTCTACAATAGGATCAGTCCTTTGGGTATATGCCAAGGAGTGGTATAACTGGGTCATATGGTAGGTTCATTTTTAGTTTTTTAAGAGTTCTCCACACTGTTTTCCCTAGGGTTTGCACAAGTTTGCAATCCCACCAGCAGCGAATGAGCATTCCCCTTTCTCCACATCCTCGCCACCATTTGGTATCATTTGTTCTCTTGATCCTAGCCAGTTGATTGGAGTAAGGTGATATCTTAGGGTGGTTTTGATTTACATTTCCCTAATTACTAATGATGTTGAACACTTTTTGACATGTTTCTTAGCCATCTTTATTTCTTCCTTTGAGAACTCTGTTTAAATCTTCAGCCCACCTTTTCATTGGGTTTTTGGTTTCTTGATTCTTTGTTTTTTGAGTTCTTTATATATTGTGGATGTTAAAACTCTGTCAGATGTCACTGGTGAAGATTTTTTTCCCCATTCTGAGGGATTTCTCTTCACTTTTTTGATTGTTTCTTTTGTTGTACAGAAGCTTTTCAGTTTAATGAGGTCTCACTTGTTGATCGTGGACCTTAATTTGTGAGCAACTTCTGTCTGATTTAGAAAATCCTTTCCTACACCTATATCTTGTAAGTTACTGCTAATATTTTCTTCTAATAGTTTCAGGGTTTCCAACTTAACATTGAAGTCTTTGATCCATTTGTAGTTGACTTTTGTGCAAGGTGAAATATAAGGATCTAGTTTCATTCTTCTACAGGTGGAGATCCAGTTTTGCCAGCACCATTTGTTATAGATGCTGTCTTTCCTCCATTGTGTATTCTTGGCACCTTTGTAAAATACCAGGTGGCTGAAATTGCATGTACTTGGGTCTGGATCTTTAATGACGTTCCATTGATCTATGTGTCTATTTTTGTGCCAGTAGCATGCTGTTTTTATGACTATAGCTCTGTAGTACATTTTGAGATCTGGTATAGTAATCCCCCAGCATTGCTCTTTGTGCTTAGAGTTGCTTTGGCTATCCAGGGTCTTTTGTGCCTCCATATGAATTTAAGAATGTTTTTTTTTCTAATTATGTGAAGTATGTCATGAGAATTTTGATTGGGATTGCATTGAATCTATATATTGCTTTTGGTAGGATGGTGATTTTCACAATGTTAATTCTTCCAATCCATGAGCATGGGATTCCCTTCTATCTCCTGGTGTCTTCCTCAATCTCTTTCTTTAATGATTTAAAATTTCATTGTAGAGCTCTTTGGTGTTTTTGGTCAGATTTATTCTAAGACATTTTATTTTTTTGCAGCAATTGTGAATGGGAGCATTTCCCTGTACTCTTTCTCCAAGTGGTTATAATTGGTATATAGAAAGGCTACTGATTTTTGTAGATTGGTTTTATAACCTGCCACTATACTGAAAGTGTTGATGAGTTCTAGGAGTTTTCTGGTGGAACTTTTGGGATCTCTGAGGTATAGCATCATATCATCTGCAAAAAGTGATAGTTTGACCTCTTCATGTTCAATTAGTACTCCTTTAATTTCCTTCTCCTGTCTAATTGCTCTAGCAAGACTTTCAAGTGCTATGTTGAAAAGTAATGGAGATAGTGGACATCCTTGTCTGGTTCCTGATTTTAAAGGGAATGCTTCCCATTTTTCTCCATTTAGAATGATGTTGGCTGTGGGTTTGTTGAATATAGGTTTAATTCGTTGAGGTATGTTCCCTCCAGTCCAATTCCCTCTAGGACTTTGAATATAAATGCATGCTGAATTCTGTCAAAGCCCTTTCTGCATAATTGAGATGATGATTTTTTTTGTCTTTGAGTCCATTTATATAATTAATGGAATTTATTGACTTGCATGTATTGAACCATACCTGCATCTCTGGAATAAAGCCTATGTGATTATGGTGAATGATCTTTCTGATGTACATCTGTATTTGGTTTGCAAGTATTTTGTTAAGAATTTTTGCATCTATGTTCATTAAGGATATGGGTCTATAGTTTTCTTTTTTGGTTGTGTCTTTACCTGGTTTGGGTATTGGCTTCATAGAAGGATTTGGGAGTTCTCCCTCTGTTTCTATTAATTTGAAAATTTTAAGTACTATTGTTTAGAGGTCTTCTTTAAATATCTGGTAGAATTCTACTGTAACTCCATCTGGGCCTGGGCTTTTTTTATTGTTTGGAAGTGTGTTGTTTAATCGCCATGAGTTCATGTAGTGACTAGGGCTTTGCCCACTATTGATTTTGAGCTTTATTGCACTGTGGTCTAATAGAATGCATGGAATTATTTCAATTTTTTTGTATTTGTTGAGATTTCTTTTGTGGTGCAGTATGTGGTCAATTTTTGGAAAAGTTCCACGGGGTGCTGAGTAGTAAGTGTATTCTTGGGTGGAATATTCAAAAGATGTATTTTAGGTCCATTTGATGTATGGTGTCATTTAGTTCAGATGTCTCTCTGTTTATTCTTTGTCCAGTTGACCTGTCTAATGGAGACAGTGGGGTATTGAAATCCCCTACTATTACTAAGTTGGGGTTAATCTGTGTCTTAAAGTCCTGTAGTGTTGTTTTTATCAATTTGGGTGTACCAGAGTTTGGTGCATATATGTTAAGGATTGTAATATCTTCTTGGTTAATTGTTCTTTTGATCAGAATGACGTGACCTTCCTTATCTCTTCTGATTAGTTTTATCTATTTTGTCAAATATTAGAATTGCAACCCCTGCTTGTTCTTTAGTGCCATTTGCTTAGAATATTCTTTTCCATCCTTTTACTTTAAGGTAGTGCCTGTCCTTGAAGGTGAGATGGGTTTCTTGCAGATGGCAAAAAGATGGATTTTGTTTCTTAATCCATTCACTTAGCCTGTGTCTTTTGACTGTGGAGTTCAGTCCATTGATATTTAAGGTTATTATTGAAAGATGTGTATTGGTTGCTGTCATTTTGATTGCTGTTTGTGTTCTTCATCTGATTGTGTGTTTCCTCAATTATACCTTTATTTATTTTCTTTCATTGCCCCTGGGTATAGTTGTTTCTCCCTCTGCTCTCTGTATTGCTTCAAGTATTCTTTGAAGATCTGGTTTCTTGGACATGAATTCTTTCAGGCTATTCATGTCATGGAAGATTTTCTTTCCCCTTCAACTATAATTAGACATTTTTGCTGGGTATTCTGGGCTGGCATCTATTGTCATGTAGAACAGAAATACCTTGGTCCAGGCTCTTTTGGCTTTCATGGTTTGCATTGGTAAGCCAGCTATAATTCTGATGGGCTTTCCTTTGTATATGACTTGTTGTTTTTCTTTTGCTGCTCTTTCAGTATTGTCTCTTTGTTTTGTATGTTTAGTGTTTTTACTATGATATGTTGTGGGGAGTTTCTTTGCTGATCCTGTCTGTTTGGTGTTCTATGTGCTTCCTGTATTTGTATGGGGGTGTCTTTCCTTAACTTTGGGAAATTCTCTTCTACAATCCTGTTTAAGGTCTAGTCAATGCCATTAACCTGAAATTCTTCTCCTTCCTCTATGCCTATGATGTGTAGATTTGGTCTTTTCACTGTGTCACACATCTCTTGCATATTCCATTCCTGTGTTTTTAAAATTTTTTCATAATCTATGGTTAAGTGGTCCAATTCTTCACCTTTATCCTCCAGCGTTGTTTTTCCATTTCATTCATCCTAGTGGGGAGGCTTTCCCCTGTTGTTTCAAATTGACTTATTGAGTTTTTCATTTCTTCTTCATTTCTGCCTGAGTTTTTTCAATGTTTCTATCTCTTTTGTGACTTCATTCAGAAGTTTATCCCTATCTTCTTTTAGTTCTTTGACTTGTTTTTTCCTTTGTTCTTTAAATTCATTGAATTCCTTTTTCATGTTTATGACTGTTCTTTTAAATTCAGTGTCCTCGGTTATCTCTAGGGGGTTCTCCTTGTCGAACTCTTCTACAGGAAGAAAAGTTTGATGGGGCATAGTGTTTTGGCTTTCCATTTTATTATTCTTTCGTTGTGATTTTGGCACGTGAATTTCTTTTGTTGTTTGTGATTCTCATATGAAAATTAAGTTGAAGTACACGTCTGTTTGTATTATTGGTGTGCCCTGGTCCTTTTCTTATGGGTTATATAAAGCTGGTTGGTCCAGGTTTCAGGTTTTCTCAGGTTTTATTTTGGAGGGAACTGATGGCTTCAGATCAGCACCACATGGAGGCAGGATCTGGGCACTCTCAGGCAGTCCCTTGCATCCTCAGCCCCTATGCCAGAGGGAGGACAGAACCGGCACTCTCTGGTGGTCTGCTGAGAGCAACAAAAAGTATGCTTTTAATATAGGTCACGAGTTCTCTTGAAGATGTTTTTATTTAGAAAATGGTTTATACAGATTTAGGAAGCTGTTATAAAAATGTTTTGTCTTAATTTCAATAGTGAGAATTTAGAGTTAGAAAACAAGGCCCAAGACAGCTTTGAAATGTTCTCTAGTGACAGCTGTAGAATTGGCCCTGATGATTGAATAACATGGACATGGGGTGAGGTCCACAAGGTCCACTCATGGAAAAAAAACAAAAAACAAAAAAACAAACAAACAAACAAAAACTGTCGGACACTCTCCCACAGGTACGGCACAGGGGAGAGGCCAGGACCAGCCTGGGTTCCTCTCTTGGGGGCTGAGCGTGATGGTGAGTGTCGGCGACTCAAAAACCACACTGAGTTGAGAGTCTTGTCGAGGCAGGAACTCACTTTATTGCGTCAGGCATCAACTTATATAGTTTAAGCAAAAAGGGGTATGGAAAAGGGAAGGGCAAAGGTGTGTGTCATCTGGGGTGATGGCTGTGATCCACTGGGAATTGGCCATGCCAGCTGTGACTGGGGAGAGGCAGTCCGAGGTCGGGCCCTGCTGAGTCACCTCCTTGAGGAGGTGACCGGCAAGAGATAGGTCACTAAACTTTAGTCAGGCTCAGGAAGTTACATTAGGCCTCATTTTTCTTTATGCTGCAAATATGAGGGCCCCAGAGGCCCAACAAAAAACCACTTCTCTTGCTGGAAAACCAGATTACTAACTATAAGCCAGCAGGAGTGGAAGACCACTGAGTTCAGTGACCTGCAGGGAACCCTACCGCTGGGCTCAAACCTCCATTTTATTAATGTCGTCTTCAGATGACATGAAAGTCAAGTTTCCTGAGACGTGGAGCTTCTACTGATTTTGTGGGGATTTCCTGGTGTTTTAAAATGTTGAAATCACTCCAGCACCTTGAGTTCTTGAATTCCAAAGCACTGGTGCATGAGAGGAGGGGCAGACAGCAGGCTGATGGTATTAAACAGTGTTGGGGCTGTTTCATTTCTAAAGAAATGAAAACTTGTTTATGTTTTCCTCAGTCTTTTCATAGTGCCGAATCCTTAGGTTTTTGCATACAACAGTTTACCTCTAAAGCCAGAGAAAATAGCTGGCATCCTCTTTAGTTAAAAGTGTAGATGGCACAGTGCTTCTCCAGCTGACTCTGCTGGCACACTAGATTATTTTTCCATCTGTCACAGAAACTTTTATAAACAAAATTGAAAGAAACTATTATGGAAAAATGCCACCATCCTATCAAAAACAGAAGCACCAAGCACCCAATTTTATTATCTAGTCCAAATGGCTATATAAGTATCCGTGTGCTCACACTCTCTTATTGAGATAGGGAGAATGTATACTGTGCCCTCATAAGCATTTGTGGTTGTTGTTATGGTTGTTATTATTGAAAAGACTCCCACAAGTGGGCTGGACAATGCATTGTGTGTTTTAAAGACATTACTAAATCACCAGCAATGTTAAGGGACTCCCAAGGAAATGTCATAGTGTTGCCACAGTTTAGACCGCCTGCTGAGTGTTAGTGGAATGTCTCTTGTTTTCTAGTTTCATTTGTTCAGACTATCAATTTAAATATCTTTTCATTTGCTGTTGACCATGTGCATTTATGCTGCTGTAAAGTTGTCTATAACTCCTTGCTGTCTTCTCTTAGCTTGTTATTTTCTTATAACTTTGTAAGAACTTTTGGCTGAGTAGAAATAATAGTCTCTAACATCTATGGTGCCTGTTAGTTCTGGTTGCCACAACAGAATACCACAGCCTGAGTGGTGTAATAAGTGCACTTACATCTTACAGTTGAAGTCCAAGATGAGAAGCATGGAGGGACTGGGTTCTGGTGAGGGCTTTCTTACTGGTTCTCAGATGGCTGCCTTCGTGCTGGGTCTTCACATGGCAGAGAGCATTCTGGCTCTCCCTGTTCTTATCAAGGCACTAATCCCATTATGAAGCTTCACCCTGACTGTAGTTTGGACCTAAAATTCTCCCACAAGTGCAGGTGTTAAGGTTTAGTCTCCACTTTGGCAGTACTGGGAGCTGGTGGATACTTCCAGAGGTCGGATGTAGTGGGAGCTCTTCCAGACATCTGGTAGTGCCTTTGCGTAGGATAGTGGGACCCAACATCTCCCCGTTCTTATCTCTCACTCCCCAGCCCTGAGCTGAATGGACTTTCTCCTCAACATTTCTCCACATGATCACAAGAGCTATAGGCACCAAAGCAACATGAACATTCAGACCTCCAAACCTGTGGGCGGGCCAAATGAACCTTTTCTCTTGATAAGTTGATTATTTCATCAATACTGAAAAGCTGATGTTAACACAACCTTCTAACTTCATCTAAACATAATTTTCCCCCAAAGGCTTCACCTGCCAGTACCATCATACTAGGAACTGGGCTACAGCCTAAAACTTCTGACAGGATAGGCTCAGTCCACAGCACCTACTCCACCCTCCTTCCATCCCTTTTCCCATGTTCAACTTCATATTTTTTTCCCAGAGTCTATTGCATGGTCTCCTCCCATGTCTTCCAGTTTCCCTTCTTGATTCTAAGAATGTTCCTGAACTTTTAGTTATACATAGCAGCTAGCTCTTCTCACATGATTTCTAGCCTTCTACTTGGTGATATGTAAGTTTTCATCCATCTGTCATGCTCACATTTTCTGATACATTGATAGCTATTTGCTCACATTGTTTATTTGAGACTTTCTTTTCTACTGACTAAATTAGTCCCCTAGTTTGGTGCCCTCATGACCTCAGTCTATCACAATGGTTACAGTGTAATGAGTACATGTTAATTTAATTTTTAGCACTGCTCTGACACTCCATACTTCAGTTTTGTAGTTTACTTAGATATTTTAAGCAACTAATTATTCCATATGAATTTTTCCTCAATTCCAAGAAAAACCTTGTTGAGATTTTGGGTGGTGCTACTTTATTTTGGAAATTTAATATTTCATCAGATTTATGTCTTTCTACACTGTACATCTTTAAGTTTTTCAATTTTATAATTTTATTCATAAGGGTTCAGGGTCTTTCTTGTGAAATGTGTTTCTAAATATTACATATGTTTTAATCAAATTTTATACAAAACACTTCTCCATACTTTTTTTCCTATATGTGTGTGTGTAAAGAACAGAACATGATTTTTACGTTTATCTAGTGTGTAGGTACTTTGCATATTTTCAAAGTAAATCTATTTTATGAGTTACTTTTGCATCCAGGTGGTCAAAGTATGTGAAAGAAACAACATATGGGGAGGAAGATTCATTTTGGCTGAGGCTTTTGGGTGGTTTCAGTCCATCATGGCAGGGAAGGCCTAAGGAGTGTGTGGCAGACACTTCATATCACAGCAGTCCAAGAAGCAGACAGAGTTAGGCTGGAACCAGGGACTGGGCCTTTATCGTCAGAGGTCTGCCCCAGTGGCCTAAGCCCATCTCTGTAGTCTCCTGAAACAGTGCTACTAGCCAGGGAACAATCATTAAAAACATGATTTGAACCATAATATCTAGTAAATGTCTGTTCACTTGTTGCTGCTTTTAAGATAAGTGTCCCAGGCTGACCTCAGATTCACTATCACCTTACTCAGCCTCACAATAATTGAAATTATAGGCATGCATCATCATGCCTGGCTTCTAGAAATCTTTTAATACGTACTTGGTGGGTTTTGTAAGCCTGCAATTCATGCCATCAGCAATTCCAGTTAGTGAAAGACCAAATCTTCTTGACCAAACAAATAACATCAAAATCTCAAGGATTATCACAATAGAAATTTGTTTTCTACTCATGCAAAAACAGCTGTAGGCCAATGCAGCTAAATTTTTCCAAAAGTGCTAAATTTGCATTTGTGTTAGTCATCTTTCTGTGGCTGTAACAAATGCCAACAGTAAATCACCTTTCAAAGAAGGGGGCTAGCATGAGCTCATGATTTGGAAGTTTCAGTCTGCAAATGATTTGCCCACTGCTTTGGGCCTATGGTGGCACATTATGGTGGGAGCACAACGTGGAGCAAAATGGCTCATCACATCGCCAGGAAGTAAGGGAGAGAAGAAAGAAGGAGCTGGGTTCCCCCATCTGCTTTTGAGGCCATGTCCCCAATGACCTAATGACCTAATGACATCCCATATGACACTTCCCAAAGGTTCTGCCACCACCCATTAGTGCCTCCTTAGGAATAAGCTTCTTAAACATTCCCTGTATAAGACAGTCCAGGTCCAAACTAGAGTGACCTTCTAGGCTAGTTAGGCTAGTTGATCTATGAACCCCCTCATGGCAAAAGAAAGCTCTTAGGTTCAGCAAACAGGAACAAGAGGAACAGAGGAACAGAGATACTGTTAAACAGCATCTTAAAGATGATGTCACC
>NW_008338289.1:774801-808129 GCF_000622305.1 Nannospalax galili | reverse complement strand
AGTTGACTGATGCTCTGACTGTACAATTGTCAATACCAAGAATGGCTCTTCACATAAATATGTAGGACAAAATGGTAGAAATACAATTGGGTCATTTCAGAAAGCTTTGAAAATTCTGTCCTAATTTCAAGCCAAAAATCATTAAGTAATTTTTTATGAGACTCAAGTCAGCAACTTACACAGCAATTTTAAAAACCAATACAACACAACCCAAAGATACAGACCGAGAAATGATTGGTAGGAAAATATTAAAAGTTTTTGTTTTCCAGGGCTGGGGATATGTTCAGTTGGTAAAATGGCTGCTATATAAGTATAAGAACCTCGGTTTGGGTCACCTTCTACCCTGTAAAAAGTTAAGCATGGCAGTGTGCACACATAATCTCAGCACTGGGGAGGCCAAAACAAGAAGGTCCTGGGGTTGTCGGCCGGCAAGTCTAATCAACTGGAGAGTTCCAGGTTCAGTGAGAAACACCATCCCAGAATATGAGGTGGACAGCAATTAAGGAAGACACTGGACATCGGCCTCTGGCCTCCACACATTTGCTCTTGCATGTACATGTGCCCACATACAGAAATACATACACACACTCACACCCCAAAACTAACTAAATAGCTAAAAGTCTTAAACCACTGTTTCCATAAGAACAGAAAACCAGGGCTGGAGAGTTGGCTCAGTAATTATGAGTGCTGGCTGCTCTTGCAGAGGACCTGGGTTTGGTTCCCAGCACCCACATGGCGGGTAACAACCACCTGTAACTCCAGTTCCAGGTTATCTGACACCCTCTTCTAGCTTCCATTGGTAGTCTATCCATGTGGTATACTTACATACATGCAAACAGAAAGAACACTCATACACATAAAATAAAATAATCAAAAAAATTTTTTAAAGAACAGAACAGAAAACGTTGTGTGATAAAAACACTGCAATTCATAACAGATGTAATCTGAGCTGGGATGTTTCAGGCAGCCTTTGTTGGTGCTGTGTGGTACTGCTGCACAAACAGAGCAAGATGAGCCTGTGTGCTCAGAACCAGGCTGCAAGGAAGTCATCGGATGCCACATGGGCAAGTGCTGCCCGAAACCTTCAGTTTCATTATGCGATTGATTCTGTAGTTAGTTTTGGATCTTACATTCAGAAATCTTTCCCCGTTGTCAGTTTTGTGCAGACCCCACACTAAGTTATATGACTCACTGTTCAAGAAATCATGCTTTAGAATAGTAATTCCAAAGTGCTGGCGAAGATGCAAAAATTTCTGAAGAGGTGTTCCTTCTGTGCTACATTTACATCGAAGTTGAAAAACGTTCTTTTAATGTCTAAATTGATTAATTTAAAGGCTCTTATTTTATTCTCTGGTTATTTCTTCCCTGTCTTACAGGCTTCACATCTCCTTAATTTAGCAAAGAATTAGGGGTAACAGGTAAGAGGAGATACAAGCTTTCTTAATTTTTTTTTGCTTGCTTGTAAATAATAATGAAAGTACTTCCCTCAAAGATAATTCCAACTTTTAAAAAATGAACTGATCTATGAAAATTGAAAGTTTGTAATCACTACAAGGATTACTTAAACAGAAATATGCCTTCCTTCCCCACCCCAAACTCTCCCAGCCCCGCCCCCCCAGAGAAAAACTGAGCTGCATTGGGGTTGGTCTATGGCATATTGGCCTATTCAAGATGCAAGTGCTTCCTGGGTACTTCCCTGATGGAGAATTCCTGGTTTGCAGGAAGGCTTAGGAAATACACAGTGTTCAGCAATGATGAAACTGAAATTTTGAAGCAGTGAGGAGACAGAAAGGGTGGACTACAATGATATTTCCTTGGTTAGAATTAATAGAACTGCAGCAAATGGAGATGGTCCTTGAAGGACATAAGTCAAAAGATGGAATTCAAGAGAGGAGGGAGCCAGGTGTGGAGGCACATGACTTTAATCCCAGCACTCCAGAGGCAAGGGCAGGTGAATCTCTTTGAAATCAAAGCCAGTCTGGTCTACATAGTGAGTTCCAGGTCAGGTGGGGCTACAGAGAGACCCTGTCTCAAACACACACACACACACGCACGCACGCACGCACGCACGCACGCGCGCACGCACACACACACACACACACACACACACACAGATTAATTACTTAATTAAATGGGAGGAAGTAGGTAAGGTCCCAGGACCTTCTGCTGTTGGAATGACTCAACTTTACTGAACATGATTAGGGTTTCTTTCCACATGGAATAAGCATTCTTCTTCGTTTCCAAGAATTAGTTCCTCTTAAGCAGCAGCAGAACAGCAACAAAGGCTTGGGGAAAATTAGCTAGGCATTCTAGATGAGAATTACACAAAATTTTACAGAAGATAATCTTTACATTCACTGAGCATTTGCCACACACTGAAGTCTTACTACTTTCTGATCATTAAAAACAACAGTAGGGACTGGAGAGATGGCTCAGCAGTTAAGCGTACTGGCTGCTCTTGCAGAGGGCTCAGCAGTTCCCACTGCCTACAAGGTTGTCCTCTGTAACTCCAGTTCTAGGGAATCCAACACCCCTCAGGCCTCCATAGGCATTGCACGAATGGGCACACTTATCAGCGGGCAGAACGTTTATACATATAAAAATAAAAAAAATTTTAAAACAACAGATAAAATGAGTAACTGGGTGCCTGTCACTTAAGATTTCTAAGTTTTGAAAGTCTTGGCAATCCAAATGGCCAGCTGACATATTGCTAAGCTGCCAATACATTTCCCTCTAACTTCAAAAGAAAATTGCCCACTGCCTTCTTTAAACATCACTCCTACAGGAAGACCTTGCGACATGTCCATATTCGTTAACCTTTCTGGGTCTCTGTTTCCTTTTCTGTAGTATGAATGATTTGTAGCAGCTCTGAGTTACAGGCTGACTCTGATGTCTCGTTCACTCAACTCACTAGATATTTAATTGGCTGCCTCCATGGGCCATCAACTGGATGTGGGGTGTGAAAGATAAAAATTTACCAGGATACTAGTATCTTTCATCTAACTGGTTATGATGGGAAGTGTTCTAATCATCTACCATGGCATAAACAACCATCTTAAAGTTTAGTGGCTTAAAACCACATCCTGTGTTCTTCATCATGATGCTCTGGGTTGACTAGACTATGGCATATTGTTCTTGGGCAAGAACAGAAGACAGAAGAGATCAATGAAGTACTCACTGTTAAAAATAATTAAGAAGGCACTGGGTCTGAGGTTCCTCCAGCACCACTATGAGAGCCAGTGCCTACTTAAATTTTGCTCCAAGGGACCTCCCTTGCCTCACTCAGTTCTAACTCGTTCCTGGAGCTTCTCTGGCCTGTGCTCTCAGTAGGTTACAGCTTCTGCAGGCTCAGCTGGGTTAGGCATCCAAGACCACTTCTTCACTCACCTGTCCTGTGGCTTCTTCATCCATGTGGCGAAACAGGTAGGAGCTGACTAGGGATCTTTCCTTTCCATACACCCATCCACAAGCAAGCTCTGCCTCCCTCGGAGAGCAGAAGACTTCTCATTTACATTATGTTTATGTAGTAGCCGACTTCTCCAAATAAAGAAAGACTGGGGGGGGGGGGTAAGTGGCTAAAGTGCTTGCTATGCAAGCCTGAGGACTGGAGCTTACATCCCCCAAACTCACATAAATGCCGGGTCAGCATGGTGGCCCACCTGTAATGCCAGACTCAAAAGGCAGAGATGGGACCCTCAAAGTCAGCTGACTAGCAAGATTAGTCTTACCAGCCATCTCCGGGCCTGCCTCATTGAATAAGGTGGAAGGGCCAAGGAGGATGATTTCTGATGTTAACCTCAGGCCTCTACGTGCGTGTGCATACATGTGCATACACACATACCCACCACACATATGCAAAACCTACACACACACACACACACACACACACACACGCACGCACACACGTGTGCGTGCATCTACACCAGGAACACACTGGAAAATGAGGGTGGGGCAGAGAAAGAAAGAAAGACCAGAGAACAGATAGGTTTTGGGTAGTGACATTAAAAGTGCTCTTAGGAAGGGTCAAGTTTAAGATGGTTGAGCCACTAAATGAATATATACAAATGGAGATTAGAGAAAGATTGGGACTGAAAACAGGAAGCTAAGTGATATAATAGATGGCTCAGCGGTTAAGAGCACTGGCTGCTCTTGCCGAGGATCCAGGTTTGGTTCCCAGGTTTGGTTTGGTGTCTAACAACCGTCTGTAACTCTAGTTCCAGATGGCCTCTTCTGACCCCTATGGGCACTGCACAACACGGGTATACTTACATACATGCAGGCATAACACTTATACACGTAAAAATAATAAATATTAAAAAAGAAATCACTGAAAGAGATCACCAAAGAGAAACTTTAGAGAGAAGGAAGCTGCCACGGGGTAAAGTGGGTAACAGAAGAGCATGGAGCCCCAACAGTTAAACTGTTAACAGCCAAGAAGACATTTCGAGAAGGCCATGTTCCCCAAGGCTGCTCTCTGAGGCTGCGAACTCCCCCTGTCTTCGGGGTCAAGGATATGGACCTGCAGAGGTGTCCCCAGAGCACGCAGACCTCCTGGCCTCCCTTAGCTCCCAGTGAGACCTGCATGAAGGCCAAGGCTAACCCTGTTGATAGATCAATAGATACTGTTTTAACCTGTAGACAGAGGCCGTAGAAGCATGGTGCCCAACAAGCAGCAGCAGCACCTGCCTCTGAATCAGTTGGAAATGCAGATCCTCAGGTTCCCCCAAGTTCTACCAGTCAGAAACTCCAGGAGCCAGCCATCTGAATTTGAACAAGGTCTCTAGAGAACTCCCGTGCAGGCTGTTTTGAGAACTCTCCAAAGGAACCCAAACAAACCCAAACTTGAAGGAAGGAGCCTGGATTCAGATTGTTAAAGATGAAGATGACTTTACCAAGTGTCTAAGCTGGCCTTAAAGCATGTTGCCTGGACCCCACTAGAGAGAACAGGCTGACTTTGAACTTCTGACAATCCTCCCGCCTCTTAACAGGTGTGCTCTACCATGCCTGCCTGTCCAGTTGTTAAGGATAGATTGACATTTCTTTCCTGCCACTAAAATCAGAGCACTTTGACTGCCCCTGACTCATTTCAGTCTGGCTCTTCTAGGATTTGGTTTTGTCTGAGGGGATTGCAGAGGTCCACCTTCTCAAGGATGCCCAGCTCCTGCTGCAGCCTCTTCAGCATGGGCAGGAACCAGTCAATCCACCTGGTCCTGGTTCTGGCTCTCACTGCTGCCCTTGGAAGAGGTGGACAGCCCCCTCTGAGCGCGCCCAGGCCCCCTCTGCTTGTGCAGAGCTTTAGCCTTAAATTTTGTGACAGATGGAGTTGATAGTCTCACCACGGAAAGGGGAGGGAAAAAGCGCCAGTTTTTGACAGTCTGCAGACGCCCGCTGCCTCTGGTGGCGGAAGGCTGCGTTGCTCCACAGTTAAGGTAGCTCCTGAAGTCCTCCTCGCGTTACATAGTGAGGGATTGAAATTTACACTTTAATATAAACCTTGCTGCGGGTCAATTTATCTTCGTCTTCTGTGTTGTGACTGCGACCAGATGGTAGCTCTCAACATTCCTGAAGTTTATAATGCTATTATTATTTTGCATTACCGTTCGTGTTTTAAACGTGCGTTGCTACGAAAATGATTCAGTTCATTGAATTTCTGCCTTTACAGTTTGAAAATGACCCTTACCTTCCAGATGGAGACCCTAAGGCTAGGGGAAACGTGTGCGAACCTCATCTACATGCTCCTTTCTTGTGGCAGTGACGGTGGTGTGTGTGTGTGTGTGTGTGTGTGTGTGTGTGTGTGTGCATGTGCGTGCGCGTGTGCGTGGGTGAGCATACACGCGCGGGCGCGAGCCAGCCGTGTTTTTAAGTTTCAAAAGTCTCATATTCTGTTCTTCGGATCCCTCCTCCCTGACCCCGCGATCACTCCTCAAAGGCCAGAAAAGTAAACCGACTTCTGAACCCTCTCGAAGGCACAGATGGGTGGGGTGTTAAGGGAGAATTAGTCAAAGTGCCCCCCACCAAAACCGAAAGGGGGAGGGGGGACGGAACAAAAAGGCCGGTGGCCCAGCCGGATGCAGGCAGCTGGCCCGGATTCCCTGGGCTGGTCCTGCGCCGTCTCCGGTCCGAGCCTCCTTAAGAGTAGGAGGGGCCCAGGGCCCAGTCAGCTCCCGGGGCCGTTCCTTTCAAGCCCTGAATGCCTGAATGTGAGCGGCCCCCCGCCCTCCTGCCCTCCCCCACTCCGCTACCCCACTCCAGCGGCTCGTAAAAAAAAAAAGTTTCAACAACAACAGGCAGGGCCAATAGTATCTCGAAGAGCGGGGAAAGGGGGCCGAGCAGAGGGCGAAAGAGAGTGGAGAAAGGAGAAAGCGGCCAGCTGGGAGCGCGCGGGGCCGGGGCTCGGGAGCCGGAGGAGCGTTGCTAATGTTTTTGTTTGTTTGCTTTTCCATGCATGCATAATGAGGGGGCACCGCAGCACCACGCGGGGGCTCCCGGCCCACTTTTGTATTTAAAGCCTCGCTGCAAGCAGGTCGGCCCCCGGCCTCTGCGGATCGGCTCCCCAGGCTCCGGGTCAGCGGAGAAGCCGCCGAGGCAGCCCCGGAGCCGCGCTCTTCCGCCGCGCCGAGCCGCTGCAAGTCCCGGTGCTTCTCGGAGGGAGCTCGGCGGAGCTCGGCCCGGGCGGCCGCGGGCGGAGGGGGAGGGGACCCGGGAGGCCTGGCCGCGGGAAGGCGGGCAGCGCTGGACGCAGGGCCAGGAAGCGGCGCGATGCGAGAGCCGCGAGGTGCTGCGCGGCGCTGACCCCGGAGGAAGGAGCAGCCGCGCGAGTAGCGGGCTCGGACGCCGCCCGCCAGCCCAGACCTGTCGCAGCCAGGACCTGCAGCTCACAGCACCATGCGCCCCCGGCGCCGCTCGCTCCTGCAGCTTCGCCGCGACCCCGCGGCCCGCAGCCCCTCGGGGCACCAGTGAGCGCCTCCCGCCGCCGCCGGGAAGCCAGACGAGTGCTCTCGGTGCCAGAACCGGAGCAGATCTGGGCGGCCGAGCGTTTTCCGGAGGCCACCGCCGCCGGCGCGGGAGCCCACGTTCTGCCGCCCCCAGGGCACCGGGCAGCGGCGCGCATGGATTTATGAAGACACTCATGCACGAAGTGGGCAGGACTTGGGCAAACTTTTGCACCCGCTCCGCGTCCGCCGCTCCGCGCGCCTCGTCTCCACTCCCGGCCTCGCCCAGCGGCCGCCGCTGCCCGCAATGATAGCCGCGCTGCTGGGCGGCGGCGGGGCCCGCGGGGTGACCGTGCCGGGCGCCTGGCTATGCCTGATGGCGCTGCTGCAGCTGCTGGGCTCGGCGCCGCGGGGCTCTGGGCTGGCGCACGGCCGCCGCCTCATCTGCTGGCAGGCGCTGCTGCAGTGCCAGGGGGAGCCGGAGTGCAGCTACGCCTACAGCCAGTACGCCGAGGCGTGCGCGCCGGTGTTGGCGCAGCGCGGTGCGGCCGAGGCGCCCGGGGCGGCCGCCGCCTTCCCCGCCTCGGCAGCCTCGCTGTCGTCCCGCTGGCGGTGCCCGAGCCACTGCATCTCGGCGCTCATTCAGCTCAACCACACGCGCCGCGGGCCCGCGCTGGAGGACTGTGACTGCGCGCAGGACGAGAACTGCAAGTCCACCAAACGCGCCATTGAGCCGTGCCTGCCCCGGACTAGCGGCGGCGCGGGCGGCCCGGGCGCGGGCGGGGTCATGGGCTGCACCGAGGCCCGGCGGCGCTGCGACCGCGACAGCCGCTGCAACCTGGCGCTCAGCCGCTACCTGACTTACTGCGGCAAGCTCTTCAACGGGCTGCGCTGCACCGACGAGTGCCGCACGGTCATCGAGGACATGCTGGCCGTGCCCAAGGCGGCACTGCTCAACGACTGCGTGTGCGACGGCCTGGAGCGGCCCATCTGCGAGTCGGTCAAGGAGAACATGGCCCGCCTGTGCTTCACCCCCGACACGGGCGCGGGGCCGGGCAGCAGCGGCTCGGACGGAGGCCTGGACGACTACTACGACGAGGACTACGACGACGAGCAGCGGGTGGGCGGTGCGGGCGAGCAGCCCCTGGACGACGACGACGGTCTCCCGCACCCTGCGCGCCCGGGCGGCGGCGCTGCTGCAGCGGGCGGCCTCGGGGACCTGCCCTACGGCTCAGGGCGCCGGAACGGCGGCGGCCGCTCGGCGAGCCCCGGCGCCTGGACCCCGCTCGCCTCCATCTTGCTGCTCTTGCTGGGGTCAAGCGTTTAGTCCTGGAGACCCCGCTACTGCCAGGCCGGCGTGCGCGCTCCGCTGGACCCCGCGCCGGGCACCTGCGGCTCCAGGGACGCGGGGTGGTCGGGAAGCCCGGCCAAAACTTTCCCCAGGTCCGCTGGGCCTCTCCCGTCTCCCAGCCACCACGCCTGGCTCTTTTAGAGTCGCCTGCCCCCTGCATGGCTCCTTGGACCGCATCCGCCGGTTCCAGGTTCCGGAAACAACTGGGATGAACCCTACAGGTGGGAAATCTGCAGAATTCAGGACACCTAGTGAAACAGACCGGAAGCCTGGACTTGGTTAGAGAGTGCTGACCCGTGGGACCTAACAATTCCGAGGGACCGGGGGAGGGGGATGTTGCAGGAGGAATTATACTTGCAAAGGGCCTGTTTATTAACAGTTTTCCTGTGAGGGGACAAATGGTGGTGGCAACGACTTTCTTTGCTGTGGTCAGAGAGGAGCACAGCAATGGTAAGTGAATGAAACAGCACCACTCACACATTCACTGATTGCTCTCCGTGCCAACACCTGTAACACTGGGTGTGAAGCGGGTGATTGCCTTGGGGAACCCCTAAATTACATTTGTATAACTTTAGCGCCTATGCTATCACTCTGATCTCTCAGCACGTGTCTTAGAATTAAGGGTCCAAAAATGCTGTTTTAAAAGAGTTACCATAGTGTTGAACAATGCAAGTTTTTATTTTGAAAAAGCTCTATACTGCCATCTATGAAAGGAAGCCTCTTTATAATGTTTGTTTTGTTGTCATTTTTTTTTACAGCAAGAAAGTGTAAGTTTGACTAGGCAGAGAATGAATATTGCCTCTGCGCCCCTATCAGGGTCTTCAACCCTGGTATGTCGTATATAAAGTGTATTAAAACTGGGGTTTCTTACCAGTTGCTGTACTTTGTATATAGAATTTTTATAAATTGTATGCTTCAGAAATAATTTATTTTTTAAAAGAAATTAAAAGTTTTAAATCCACATCAATGTTATATCTCCCCCTCCAAGAAATGTATAGAATCCATTGGTTACCAGGAACCCAAATCCGAAGCCCCTTTTGAAGTGTGCCCTGTTTAGAACAGTCTTAAAATGTACAGTGTATTTTATAGATTTGGAGTAATGTTCTTATTTTCAAAAGAATTTATGGACATTGTAGAAATGTATAAATGCATTTCCAAACTGCCTTAAACATTGTATTTTTATAGACGTGATTTTTTTTAATCCTGTTTTAAATAACTGTGGCTTTGTGTATTTTTTGGTTGTTTTATTAAAAATTTGTACATCAGTATAAAGAGTTGAAACAATGAATATGGTGTAGTTGCTTTCCAGAATTACACTGTGGTTAACCCAGTAATGGGTGAGGAGGGGTGTGGAGGGGATATTGAGAATCCATCAACCATCAACTGAAATTAAAATACAGTGTAAGACAGGGGATGTGGGTTAATTCTGCTTTAATTTAATGAACAATTAGAGATCTGTAAATGAGGCAGCTAAAAAGATTTGTGACTGGCCTCCACTGGTGTTTGCATTTGCAAAAAGAATTCACAAAATACTGTCTCTTGTTCTTCGATTGAGGATAACCACCCCTTTTTCTTCTGTGCCCCACCCTGTACACCCTCTCTCCTTCACTTCTGACCCCCAGGAGTGTCCTCTGCCTTCTAGGCAATCTCATATAATCAAACATGCCAATAACATCTATTACCAATGGGCCTACCAAGCTTAGGCAATACTTCAAAGCCATCTTCACACTTTTGGTAAAAACAAAACAAAACAAAAAAAACCCAAATTTTGTTACAAAACACTCAGGCGTGCCAAAGTAAACACACCAGGGAAAGGAATAATTACCAGAACTGGTAATATTGTCTTGAGGAGTTGTTTAGCAGTGGGCTGATGGCTGGGCTTCTGCCAGAGCTACTGATGCACACTCAAACGCCCTTACATAAATAATTACACTCTTAAGCTGTGTGGAGTGCTGGTACACTTGACCTTGTAAATAGAAATGTTTGCAGTAGGAATAAACTCCGGCATTGGAAAATCTTTTAAACATTAACACAAAAGAGAGCACTCTGTCCTCTGGGGATTTGAGCCTGAACCTTGCCAAGCTAGGCACTTGCAAGGGGGAAAAAAGTTTATTTATCTTCTATTCCTGGTGTTTATTTAAAGCTTTTCTTTTTAAACGCAGTGATTGGAAGGCAAGTCGGGAGTTTAAAAGTCACCACAAATAAACTTTGTCTGAGGGGTCGACAGATTAGTAAGATCTGGTGTCTCTTTATTTGATATTAACATGTGCTGAGAAAACAACTCTTATTTCTCTGCTGCCTAAAGTAATTAACAAAGCTGTGCCCCTTTCCACCCCCACCCCCCAACTTTTGAGGTTTCTTTGGTTTGGTTCCCTCTTTCTGCAGTTATGAGGGAGGGAAGGAGTCTAGGCACCTCTTGGTATACCTGAAACCAAGATTCCTAGTGGTACTAGAAAGCCTCAGATGGCTGTAATATCAGACTTGTGCCCAGGAGAGGGGTTTGTGGTTGGACTCTCCAGTCACCTGAATGGTTGAGTAAACATATTGTTAAAACAAAACTGGGAGCAGTGTTTCTCTGGGAATTGAACAAAGAGTATTGGAAGAGGCTTGTAAATGAAATAAGCTTGCTTTACAAAAGGACCAGGAGTTAGCAGTACTCCTGCGTTTGTCCTTAAATATATTTAAATCATCTCCATCTCATGTTATTTTAACACATTCTTGACTAAAAGTTAAGTCTTTGTCACAGCAAAAGGCCCAGTTTTCCCTGGTAAGAAGTAAAAGACATTAACACTAGAAAAGGCCTGATAATTAACTGCAACAATAAACCCAGGACTTGGTTTTACAGGGTGCTGTCAAAAGCATCTGCCTAGAATAAATCAACACAGCTCGCTCTGGGCGAGAGGGGACATGCGGCTTGATGCCTTCTGCCTTACAGAAAGTGAACACTGATCTGTGGTCCACTTAAATTTAAACAACAATACGCTGGAGCAAGGAGACAGCAAGACGGGGAGGCCCTCTGACTCTGGACAGACCTAGTAGATTCCAGAGCAGGCTGCAGCGATCTAGGGCAGTGGGCTTCAACAGTGTGGGATTTTCCACTGCCATCTGCTTCTATACAGAAAAGATTTTTACAGATGTTGACATCTGCAATATCGTATGCTCTCCAGGGATCCCTTTGGAATTCTGGACATTTGGCAACCTCAGCTGTCTCCAGGAGAATGCCTGGAAGTGCCATTAATGAGAGAAAAGGTAGCTGGCTTCTCTGGGAATTCGCAGGAAGGGCCCCCACCCCACAGAGGTCTTCCCCAACAGAGGAGCTCCTTTTCGATTTCATGTCGAATCTCTAGCCCTCCAGGCTGTTCCTATTTCCCCAGTTAGTGGGTTGCAATGCTCAGTGACAGTTTATTTGTCTTTGGAGGCGCTTCAGTGACAAATGTTTAAGGAAGTGTGCGACAATGGTCAAGAACAAGGGGGCAGTTCATTGAACTGAAGTGACCATACAGTAAATAGAAAAAGGTTCAGCTTCACTGCTCACCCGAGCACACAGCAACACTTTTGTACATGATCACAATGGACATAACATAAAGTCCCTGTTGATTTTTAACAATATATAGCAATGTACACGAGTAATCCCTATGTGTAAAGCAGAAAAATGGCCCTAGGGAAGTGAATTCTTCCTCTAAAGCAGACGAACATCCTGTATTTGAGCAATTTCCCTACTCACACCAATGAGGATGGAAGCAGCTCCTGGCCATGTCACAAATTTCAGTGGCTACTAGGTTCTTGCAAGCTGGTGGGTACTACCGGTCTCCAGTGGAGTCCACAAGAAAACAGAGCAGCATGGTTGTACCCAGAAGACTATGGGACAGTGGTTGCAAGAGCAACCACAGGGCAGCAGGCTGGGGTGTCTTTTCCTTGCCCCATGCGGACGCCTTCACCCCATCCCAACAATGCTATATGGGATCCAGTAAAAGGAGACCCCAGAATGCCATAACAAATTCAGGGCTATCCTATACAATTGGCTATGAATGCTTTCCAGTATAGCTTCATGTATCTCTTTTCAAAGCTAGAAAAAGAAAAGTAGATATTGTTTATTTTTTGACCTCTCACACCAAGAAACATGGGAAACATTGTCAGTTGACCTGGGTCTCTCCCAGCTGCTCAAAGGAAGATTGTAGGAGGGCATCAGGTTACACAGGCAGTGTGGCCAGGATACTTAGGCCACAGTTGAGTTCACAGTGGGGCTCACTGCCTGGGAGTTAGGTTGGACAGTACTGTATTCTGTTTGAGAGATTGCCTCTGGGAGACAGTTGAAAAAGTTCACCCTTGACTATCCCAATGACATAAGTAATGTGCTATTAGCATAAATACCTCCTAAGGCATCCATTTAATCAATTTCGTAAATAACAGAATGATCTACTACAAAATAGTGGACTGTATACACTATATTTTGGCACAAAGATGGTCATTCTCCCACTAGTAACCAGGGGCTCTAAATAAATGATTTCAACAATGTTTTATTAAAGGACGACAAGAGCCCTCGAGCTGCATTAATCGGGGAGAAGTCGAGTGGCACTTTTGTTATGGAAATGCTAAGCACATAATAGCGGGGCCTGACAATGTGCAGCCACTTTATTCTTTCAGCCATGCTGACACCTCTTAAAGAGGAACTGCAGGGAAGGATGTGGGAAAGATTTGCTTTCCTAGGACGCTTTCAGCTCATATTTTGGAAGGCTACCTCTAAACTCTGCCTAAGATGCATGCCGCAAAGGCAGAAGGGTTTCTGAGGTCCAGAGGGGGTTTCCACCCCTTCTTTCAGGGGCCTGGGGTCTCCCAACAGAACCAGATGTCTACGTTATTTTTGAAATGGCATTTCCAAAATAGTATTTTACTGATTTGTTTAGGTTTGGGTTTTAGTTACCGAGTTTAGTTATTCAATTTCTTAAAGTGGGTCAAAGACTCTGGTACTCTCCATGGTATTGGTTATATGCCATGTGTAGCTCTGACAGTCTCCTTAAACAAACAGAAAGGATTTAAAGTCTGCCAACAGGTGAATATACACAGTAGCATCAAGGACATCATCTGTGAAAAAAAAGTAAGTAATAGTATCTGCTTCCAGATTGACCACTATGGACAGCCTTGTGTTCTTTAGTTATCAATATGTGTCCTTCAAGGTTGCTTAACATTTGTGAGTTCTACAGGATATTGACTATAGTTACTGACTACTAGAATGGGGCAGCATTCCACAGCTCATTCTTATTCTATATTTTATTCCTGACCAAATACTACTAAAGAGCCCAAAAAGGACTATGTCAGGGAGATATAAACCTTTCTCAGAAAGAATTCTTTTACCACGATGCTGCCCTTTGACCCTCACTTTTAACCTATGTCACTTCTTGCCCATCAGATAGTTCATTTTTCTGCAACAAACTTTGAAGATAGCCTTTCTGTTGACTAAAACTTTTGTCTATAATACTGAACACATGATGGAGGCATAAAAAATTTCATAAGCATCCCTGAGGGAAACAATTATAGTAGGAATACAGTATAGTCCTGATCCTGATGAAGGTGTTAGTCAATGTAGGGACAGGTAATTTTAACACACAACAGGAAAAGATGGTTTAGTCCCCTGCTGAGTTTAAGGAAAGCTTCTTGGAGAATGTGGCACAGAACCAACGTGGCATAGTGTGCTACATGTGCACAAATGTAACGGGAGAAGCAGTAAAAATGAAGTTTAAAAGGAGGGCTGATACCAGGTCATGGAAGCCTTGGAGGTCATGCTTGATATAAACTTCACCTTGCACCATGTACAAGACAGGGAACCTCTGGACATTTCCAGCTGAGCCTAGCTGGGAAAAGAGGCTCAGCTTCTTGGACAGAGTACATGAAGGTTTTAAGGAATGAAGACCAGAGTAGGTCCCAGGGATAAAGATCAGGGGATAGTAAAGGCAAATTCAAGACATTATGATTGATCAAAAATTGGTTTCAAGGAAAGAGAGACACTAATTTGACTACCCTGGGCCTCTGGGTCAAATAACAGGTGGATAGAATCACCTTCAGTGCCAGGGGAAGAAATTTTGAGGGTGAGTGGTATTTGAGAACTATCAGGATATTCCATGGGTGGTATGTGGCAAGAATCTAGCTCCAGGTCTGAAACTTAAGATTGGAGTCAGACTTGAATAGTAGTCATGACTGAAACTCTGGAAGTTTGGGGCAGGGAGAGAAGAGCAAAGAGAGAGAGAGAGAGAGAGAGAGAGAGGAGAAGAGAGGAGAGAGGAGAAGAGGAAGAGAAGGAAGAAGAGAAAGTGGAGCTATATTTGTTACTTTTCTTGTTGCTGTGACCAAATACCTGATCAGAAGCAATTTACAGGGATAAGGGTTTGTTTTGGCTCATGGTTTGCAGAGATACAATCTATTGTGGCAGGGAAGGTCTGACAGTGGGAGTATGAAGTACTTGGTTACATTGCCTCTGTACTCAGAAACCAGAGAGAGATGAATACTGGTCTTTTTATGCAGTCTGAGAACCCAGTTCATGAGATGGTGTCATGTACATTCAGAGGAAGGCTTCCTCCTCAGTTAGCCTCTCTGGAAACATCCTTATAGACGTTCCCAGAGCTGTGTCTCCTAGATGATTCTAAATACAATCAGGTTGACAGTGACGTTTAGCTTACAGAGGAACCCAGAGCTAGCCCAGTGGGAAGAGGAAGACAAAGTCTGAGGAGCAGGGCAGCAAAAAAGACCATTTCTGGACACAGGTACTTAAATAGTAAAGTGCTTCAGAGACAAATACTATTGTCCTGGCTTGATTTCTGGTGCTGTAATAAAACACTCTGACTAAATCTTAGGAGAAAGGGTTAATTTGTCTTACATGTTCTAATCACAGTTCATCCTTGAGAGATATCAGGGTAGGAACTCAGGACAGTAAACAGGAGGCTGGAATTGAAGCACAGACCATGGAGGAACACCACTTACTGTCTCGTTCCTCTGGCCTGTGCTCAGCCTGCTTTCTTCTACAACTCAAGACCTGCTCAAAGGTGGCACCACCTACAGTAGGCTTGGTCCTCCCACATCACTCAACAATCAAGAAAATGCCTCACAGACATGTCCACAGGTCAGTCTGATAGAGGAACCCCCCCAGTTGAGGTTCCCTCTTCCTGGGTATGTCAAGTTGACAACTGAAGCTATTCAACACAACTATCAACAAACATTTAAGTACCCTTGTAAGGACGCATATTGATAAGCAAAAACACAAGGCTCTCCATAGTGGTCCATCTGGAGGTAGATACTATTTATTGTACTTTTTGTGTAAGCAAGATGGAAATCACTAAAGTTCCAAGAAAAGAAACAAAAAATACTTCTTCATAGCAATATTATTCAACACAATATAATAATAAAAATAAAAACAATTCTAATCATAAATAACTCTGGGGAAATACAAATGATTGAGATTGTATTATTAAATTAATAGTAATAATAGCCAACAATAATTAGCAGTACTGAATGCTATGTATATGCATTGTACTTAATACACACCCAGTCATTTAGGCGTTGGGATGTGTTTATAAGTAAATGTTCTTTTTATTACAATTGCCTTTTAATAAATGAAAGAACTGACACTTAAAATGTTGACTATGGGGTCAGTGAGGTGGCTCAGCAGGCAACCTGAGCTTGAGCCCTGAGGCCCACACAAAGGCAGAAGGAGAGAACTGACTCCACAAAGCTGTCCTCTGACTTCCACACATGGGCAGGCCTGCAACTTCACTCTCACACAAATACCGTGTACACATTCAAGAACAATAAAATAACTAAATAAATAATTCAGCTATGGCTACTCAGTTAATTAAGTTGATAAATTTATAATCTAAATCTGTGTCAAGAAATTAAGATCCTAACTTTGATCTCATTCTGATTCTCAAAATGTAAAAATCAAGAAATCCAAAAATGTTTGAAATGTTAAGTTCAAATGATTCAGTAGTACTGCCTATGGAATGCACGTTTCGCTACGGGATGCATCCTGGAAGCTGTGTTACTACCAGGACTTTAGTGATTTTATTATTTGGCCTCCGCTGAGTAATAGTCCACCCGAAACTTCATGGCATACGTTTTTAATCACTTATCTGATCACACCTCTAAATCAGCACCGGGGAGAGACTCCACTAATTTTTCTGCAGGCCTTTTTTGGCTTGCTTAACTATAATTAACAGGCTGTTAAGGTAGACGGAGTTTTTTCTTCATGGAAACCAGGAAATTCATTTGTTTGAAGAGTGGATAGGCTGACAAAAACGTCTAGGTCCTTATAGCTGTGATTACCTGGAAGGCTGGTTCCTGTCTCTTATGGCATTGAGGGTCCCAAAATACCAAGATAAGGGAACCCAAGTAAGCAAGCCCTTCTCAAGCAGCTGCTTGGTCACAGTTGCAAAGATCCAATTGGCCAATGGGAGTCACATGACCGTGCCCACTTCAGAGGAGTGGGGAGACAATCTCCTTGAGAGCAGAGAGGCAAATTGTGCTGCCGAGGAGTCAGTGCTGGGACCATCAACACCCAGTTTGTACAGAAACTTCACAATGGACCACTTTCCTGGGTCTCTTCCCATGTTTTTTATTGGATGGCAGAAAGAAATAGAACACTTGAGAGCCTTCATTTTCAGGAATTACAGATTCAGAGACAAAAGGCCAGAACGGACCTAAAATAACGTTTGTTTTGCTCATGGAAAACTTGCCGTGCAATTTGATGTTTCAACATTGTGGCTTCATTTTCTTCTGACTTGAAACATTTTATGTAATACTGCAATTTTTTGCCCTCCTAAGAGTCCCAGTGTCGGCTTGTAAAGTTTCCTTACAAAGCTTTTACTGAAACTTTGATGAGGATTGGATGTGATTTATAGACCAATATGGAGACAGTTGGCAGCTTTATGAGAGCAAGTCTTTCCGTCTTTTCGGTGAGATAAACACTCTATTGATCTGTAAACAGGTCTTACTGAAAGTTGTATACCTCTTTTTCTTTCATTCACATCTTGTTTATATCTTCTTAGACTTATTTCTGGATATATTGCACTTTATGATGGCTTATTGTGACACTGCCTAATTCATTATTGAATTGAGTGTATAGTAGGAAACTATTGTTTTTTTCAACATTCATCTTGCATCTAAATACCTTGCTGAACTTATGGACTCCAGTCATTGGCAGTAGACTGGTTTTCTACATGGAAAATATATTCATGATTCGAAATTTGGGCATCTTAGAAAACTTCACATTTAAAACTTAATGAGATTATGTGTCCCTTTGGCCACCCTGGCCAACAACTCAAAAGAAAGTATCTCCTATCTGGCATTGTTGCTTGTTATGTAGCCTTTAGCTATGCCTATGGATTCTTGAGAAATTATATTGGCCTCTTTAATCTTTGGTGTTTAAGACCATACCGTTGGCCCAGATAAACCAACTTATTTTCACTCTTAAGGTCATTTGAGGATCTGTTCCTCAGAGGTTACATGGGCTTGGGAGGAGCCCCTGGATCCTTTCTTTAACCAGTTCCCCCTATGTGAAGATAAGTCAAAGGTCCTGCTCAACCATGGTTGTACAATGTGTAGAGTTTGGGGTACAGTCCTTACCGCTGCTCTAATTTCTAACACTGGCAGTTTGGAGACCACTCTCAGATTTGGTATGTACAGGCTCAGCTCTCACAGAAGCTATAATGCTCAGTTATACTTGTTACAAGGAGATGAGACAGATTAAATGCAATCAAAGAGAGGAGTTCATCCCAGTCTGTTGTGACCTCCTCAGAGTGCAGAGACATTGCCATGCAGGAATGCTTACCTAAGTTTGGTACCCAGAGTGTTTATTTGAGTCCCATTCTATTAGCATGACTACCTGGCAACAACCAGTCCCTGTGGCTACTGAATCAGTGTAACCCCAGATTCACATTGGTCAGTACCATTCTAATTAATACATTGCTATTATCTGATTAGCCCAACCCCTCATGTCCTCCCAGGTAGAAACACTAATTCCCAGAAAACAAAGATAAAGCAGCCTTTTGTGGTAGAGCTAGCCTGTAGTTCCAGGAAGACTGAGGCAAGAGGGTCATCAGGAGTTCCAGACCAATCTGGGCTATATCGTGAGTTCTAGGCCAGCCTGGGCCACTGGGCTTCCCAATGAGGTCCTGTCTTAAAAAGCAAGCAAACAAGCAAGCAAGCAAACAACAACAACAAAACGGGCTTTTGGTCAGTGTGGTGGTACATGCCAGCACTTAGGAGGCTGAGGCAAGAGGATCACTGTGAGTTCAAGGCTACCCTGGGCTTTATAGTAAGATTCTGTGCTATAAATAAAATAGAAATTATTTTGGCCTTGATGAGTGGTAAGGTTAATATTTTACTATTACTGTACAATGGGTTTATATATCCATATACCATATTAGGAATAGAAACAATTTTTGAAACATGTATCAATTAGTAGCAATTAATTTAAAATAATAATAAACCTATAATATGTTGACATAAATACACATTTATATATAAAATCTCTACTTCAAAAACACTCTGTAATGTGTTATTTAATAGAAAAGAGCCAGAGCCTTTCTCTTTGTATTCAGTCTTTTCCAATGTATCTTATGCATACCTACATGCACTTGTAAATCTGTTCTTTAGTATGTAGTTGGAAAAAGTGGGAACATTTTAATAATTCTTTCAGATGGCTATAGGTATTCTTTGATACACAGCAACACTCAACAAGCAGATTTTTTTCAGGCAGGATCTCTCTTCGTAGCCCAGACTGACCTTGAATTCCTGATTCTCTTTTCCAACAGTGGAATTATAGACATATGCCACCATACCTGAAGTGGGTAGATTTTTTTAAAGTTACTGTTAAGGTTGAATCACATCAATGAATGTTTCATAACCTACTACATTAAAATCTACTGGCCTGTCTTGCACTTTTGGTAATCATTTATCCATGCCTGATTTATTTGCATCCTGCTGTGGTCTACTACACACTTGCTGGGAAGTTATGAAGGCAATCCAAGTATGGACATAATTTGTTTCATTATATTTAACAGAAAACACCTTTTAATATCATCATTGATCTCACCAAGAAATTCTTTTAATTCTTGGAACAATCTCAGGCTCACAATGTACTTTTATTAAGCTCTAATTTTTGCGCAAATAGCAAATTGTCAACATTGGCAACAAATACCATGTTTTCCTTGACATGTCCTTTTGTTTCTTTGCTTGGTTTGTTGTTCTATTTTATTATGAGAGGAATAGCAAATTGTCAACATTGTCAACAAATACCATGTTTTCTTTGACATGTGTTTTTGTTTCTTTGTTTGGTTTGTTGTTCTATTTTATTATGAGAGGGAGAGAGAGGGGAGAGAGAGAGAGAGAGAGAGAGAGAGAGAGAGAGAGAGAGAATCTGCATGCATGCTTGTGCATGCATATGGATGTGCAAAGCACTGTATGAACGTGGAGAACAGAGAACAACCCATGTGAGTCTGTTCTCTCTTTCTACCATGTGCATCCCAAGATTCATTGAACTCAGATTGTCAGGCTTGGTGGAAAGCACTTTTACTCCCTGAGCCATCTCACCAGCTATTTTTTGTTTTTATTTTATTTACTTACTTATTTTTATCTACATTTTATTTATTAATTTTTTTGGGGGTGTTTTGAGACAGGGTCTCCCTGTAGTCCCAGCTGGCCTGGAACTTGCTGTGTAGACCAGGCTAGCCTCGAACTCACAGAGATCCGTCTGCCTCTGCCTCCTGAGTGCTGGGATTAAAGGCATGTGCCTTAGGGCAGGGTCTGATCATATATTGCCTAGAATTTGATACACAGACCCAAATGGCCTCAAATTGTGGTGATCTTCCTGCTGATCCTCTTGAGTGCTAGATTGATTACAGGCTTATGTCACCATGCCTGTATAAATGCTTAGCCATTTCCAAGTCTCAAAACTCATAGTTGTCTTTCAGTCATTGTTTTAAATAAATTTGTATACCATTTAAGAAAATATAGCTTAAATGAAAGCCCAGCGCCTGGTGTGGGATACCACTTCTTGAGATGTTGGTCAGAGAGATTCCAGAGACCCTGCCCAAAACAACACAGGCTATTGCCATTGCTCTTGGTTGCCTACCAGAACTTGATGATAAGACCTTATTGCTGAAGATGCCATACATATTGGCCACAGGACATGTAGAAATCAAGACAGTGCTACCAGGAAGCTTCCTCCATGCTGGCTAGCTGTTGTAGGACTGACAGGGGCTATGCAAGCTGAGGGGGAAAAGGCATCAATAGTCTTACCCAGCTGTGTACTCAGTAGACTGCAGTGAGTGGCATGCTTAGAGGTGCAACAGTGGTATAATGTTAAGAGGGTAACCAACTACTTTTATTGGATTTAAGGCCTGTTCCACAGGAGAAGACACATGTCTCCTACTGTAAACCTGGCCAAGAACCCATGGTTGGGAAGCTTACAGGTGCTAGTGGTGAACCCACTACTGTTACTCTGCTAAATGGATCTAGTATCAAACTGATTGATAAATTGGTATCTCTCTACCCATAGATCAGTGCAGCTCTCAGCCCTCATCAGAGAAGTTTCTTTGTACAGTGGATGGTGGTTAATGCAAAAATAATTGGTCAACCCATAGAGAATAAGTGACTGTGGAGTGCTTGGCCAAAAATTGGACATCTATATCACACTTCTTTCCCGAGGCCTGAGGACCATCACAGAAGAAGTGGTGGAAATTCTGTAAGAGTCAGAGGCTAGGGAGGACTAGAGCAAAATAATGTCTTCTGGATCTGACAGGACCATGATACTCATGAACTCACAGCATCAGTGGTTGTCTGCATAAGACTTATACAAGATCAAGGCAGTCAACATTCTAGCATGGACTGGGGTGGGATTCTGGGCCCCAACCCTGAGAACCTATGGACATTTGATGGCTTCTGGAGGAAGGGAGCATCAGTTTTCTTTAAGGGGTTGACTCTTGGTAGGTTGCCCATGCTCCAGGGGATAGCTCACACCCAGGAGTAGATGGATAGTACAAGCTAGAGCTGATGGGTCATTAAAGAAAATAAGAGAACATCAAGTTTGGGGCTGGGGGTGAGTATGATCAAAATACACTGAAATTCTCAAAGAAATAATAAAACGTTTATTTTTAAAATATTTTATTTCATGTGTATGAATGTATTGCCTGCATGTATATAAGTGTACCTGTGTCATGCAATGCCCATGGAGTTCAGAAGAGGGCATTGGTTCCCCTGGAACTGAAGTATAGACAGTTGTTAGCTGCCATGTGGGTGCTGGGAATCAAACCCAGGTCCTCTACAAGAGCAGTCATTACTGTTAACCACTGACCTATATCTCCAACCACAACATTTATTTATTTTTTTAAAACGTGGCTAAATCTATTCACAACTCACACAACCACAGAAGAACGTTTCCTTGGGAAAAATATTTTACACAGCAGAGACAGATACCTAATATATTTTTATCATTTCATCATACAGAATACTTTAATATGTCCTCAAGGCTTGAGATTAAAGTTTTAGCAATGTAAGTCATTCTTAGATCAAACCACCAATTTGTGGGTATACGTGTGTGTGTGTGTGTGTGTGTGTGTATGTGTGGAAATATGTGTCTTCAGACACTGGTACAGTTTCATATAACTGACTATATTTATTCTAAATCACAATCAGATTTGTTCAGCAGTACTTTTTTTGCCCCATCATTGTGAACAAAATTCAACACAGTGCAAGAAGACAATAGTATGTTTGAAGAATGTGACCTCCTGGTCCCCTGAGAGGCTCTTGAGAAATCTCTAGCAATCCAAACATCACTGTTTAAACTGATGGCATCCATTTTCTTTTCAATATTTATAAAATTGATCTCTCCTGGGCATTTTTTTCAATCTTACTGCCTGGTTCAGATTTCCAGTTAATCAGGAAGGATGGGTGATGCTGTTCTCACATGCTGACACACAGTGTTCTTATTAGGATGAGTCATACAGATTCTAGGATATACTTCATCAAGTATAAGAATTCCCTTAACTGCATGATTGCTGTTGTGTTTACTGTTCTATCAAAGAATTATATTTCCTAACTTATTTGGGGCATTTTAGACATCTGTAAAATAATATTAATTTGCCTATGCTTATAAAACATGATACTATATTGCCTAAAATATTTTTCCTTTTGAAAAATGTTTTTATTTATTCTTTTCTGTGCTTTAAATTCTATACTCATCCCATTCTTTCTTACCTTTTATTTGCTGTCTTTCTTTTGAAGTTTCTCATATATTATTTGTCTTTTCAAAGAGTAGATTTTGAGTTTTATCTATGAAATGCTTGCTGGGATTGTTTCTCCTCTTGTTATTTTTGCTAACATTGCTGATTTTCCTCTGCTACTCTAACGTCTTTGCTCTTTCCCTGCATTCCTGAGCTGGGTGCTCATCTCCTTGATCTCCATTACTGAATCCTACTCACTTTCCTTTCTACAACTTTTAGGTCAGGCTTTGATGTGCAACATTTTCTTACCATAATTTATTTCCAATAATACATTGCTTCCCATTTGTGTAGGGTCTTTACTCTCAGAATTATCTCGTTTATGTTTCAAATTTCTGACTGTTTCTTCTTCTTAACATTGTAGCACCTTGATTAAGGAAGTGACTTTCAATTCCATGACATTGTACTTATGGCTAATTGTATTTACATACCAAGCACACTAAATTTTTTTTGATTTATTTATATTTTATCTGTATGAGTTTATGCCTGCATGTATGTAAGTGCACTCATGTCATGCAGTGCCCACAGAGGACAGACGAGGATGTTAGATCTTCCAAAACTGGAGTTATAGACCATTGTTAGCCACCATGTGGGTGCCTGGATTCAAACCCAGGTCCTCTTCAAGGATAGCCAGTTCTCTTAACCACTGAGCCATCTTTCCAGCGCCACCCTGCACATATTTTAGGAACACAAAATCTCTGATTTTCAGTGTTCTATTTTTCCAAAAACAACAATTTATTGGTTATTTTTTTCCTCATTGTTTTATTAAGGATACATGTTAAAATCTCCCATGATGCTGTGGATTCATTGATGTCTTCTACTTATATCAGATTGCACATTATATGTATGTAGATATTGAAAATATAGTATATCAATGTATTTAGTGACATGACATTTTATAGAAAAGTACTTTTTAACACTATGAATTTCAACAGAATCACAGAGCTCCCCTTTTAGCGATTTTTCTGTTTAAATTTTATTTCTATAATAATGTTTCTACAGCTGTTTTTATTTGAATATATAGCTACTGTTTTTAAAGAAACTTTGCTTTCTCTTGTTACAGAAAATACACACATTAAAATGTTAGAAGACATAGTTAATGAAAAAGAAATAAAAGCATCTATCACAATAGTACCTAGAGACACTGGGGATGTAGCGCAATCCTCAGAGTGCTTGCTTAGCATGCATGAATCCCTAAGTTCCACTCCCAGCACTATATAAACCAGGTGTGGTGGTATATGCCTGTATTCCTAGCACTCAGAAAGTGGAGGCAAGAGGATCAAAAGATCCAGCCTCTTTGGAGTCCAGCCCAAGACAGATGAAACCCTGATTCAAAAGTAAAAATAGAAATACCTAGAGATGATCTGTGCACATTTCCATATAGACTTTTAGCCCTTTCTGTGTAGTAAATGGTATAAAGGCGTCCAGGAATCGTGTATTTTCAGTGTATTACATGGTATAAAGGTGTCCAGGAATCCTGTATTTTCTGTGTATTACATGGTATAAATGTGTCCAGGAATGCTGTATTTTCTGTGTATTGCATGGTATAAAGGGCATTCCTGGACACATTTATACCATGTAATACACAGAAAATACAGGAATCCTGTATTTTCTGTGTATTCATGGTATAAAGGTGTCCAGGAATGCTGTATTTTCTGTGTATTACATGGTAAAAAGATGGTCCAGGAATCCTGTATTTTCTGTGTATTACATGGTATAAAGGTGTCCACGAATGCTGTATTTTCTGTGTATTACATGGTATAAAGGTGTCCAGGAATCCTGTATTTTCTGTGTAGTAACAGAAAATACAGGATTCCTGGACGCCTTTATACCATGCAATACACAGAAAATACAGCATTCCTGGACACATTTATACCATGTAATACACAAGGTGTCCAGGAATGCTGTATTTTCTGTGTATTACATGGTATAAAGGTGTCATGGAATGCTGCATTTTCTGTGTAGTAAATCATATAAAGGCGTCCAGGAATCCTGTATTTTCTGTGTATTACATGGTATAAAGGTGTCCAGGAATGCTGTATTTTGTCTCCCCATGCTCACTCTTGCATCACCACATGCTATTAATATGCATTAAGGTATTTGTTTTTGGGGGAAGGACACTCTTTCTTTAAAATAAAGCTAAACAAAGAAAGGGACAGCAGTACGAACATTTTCAACAAAGGTAATAAGATATTTAACCACAGCCCTGTTACTCCTCTTAACTGCTTTTCAGATATGCCGTATTCATTTGCTGGGTCACTGTAGCAGGGTACGGCGGCTCAGCCAGTAGGACTGTTTCACAGTTCCAGAGGCTGGGAGTCAGGAAAGGAGCCTGGCTCCTTGTGAGGACTGCTGAGCAGCCTCTGCCCACATGGCATCTAGAGGCTCCCTATTCCTTCTCTTGTGGAAGGAGCTGTCAATCTCTGCCTACATTTCCATACTTTCTCCCTATATGTGTGTGTGTGTGTGTGTGTGTGTGTGTTTGTGTGTGTGTGTGTGTGTGTGTGTGTGTGTGTACATACAAATTGTTCCTTTTTCCAAAAAAGGACACCAGTCATTTTGGTTCACTATAGTTTAACTTAATTTTAACTTAACGAATTAATGTGCAATGACTCTATTTTCAAGTAAGTTCATATTCAGAGCTGCTGGAAGTGGGGACAATAGACACATTTAGGGAAAGGGGCACAATTCAACCAGAACTTCACGCAGACTGGATAAACAGAAATGTCCCTGGATTGGCAGCCACATTGAGAGTAGAACAAACCATCAACAGAGATGGAGTCAACAGCAGGATGCGAAGCATGGGGAAGTGAGGTCACCAGGGGAACTGGAGAGAGCAGGGAGCAAAACTGAGGGAGCCACAGGATCTCTGCTCCCAACATCAGGACATGGAAAAACACTTACTTGGTCTTCATCTACATTTCCTGGCAAATAACTGAAAGGTCCTTGAAATCGTATCAGTGTTACGTCTTTCCTGTAGCTGCTGTACTCAAAGCCTTCAGGTAACATCCAGGTAGGAAGTGGTCACAGATCAGACCATAATAGGATTAGAAGGCTGGATTTTTAGCACTGCTCCAAAATTAGAAGAAAGAAGAGCTGAAGGTTGAGCTGGTTATCAGCAGTCAGTGACTTGATCAGTCATGCTCACATAACGAAGCCCCCCACAAACCATGAAGGACAGTTGAGCACACTTACATATCTCTTTACTGGTACCCTGGTAACATTCTTTATAAGACATCATTGGAGTCAGGCATGGTGGTGCACATCTTTAATCCTGCACTCAGGAAGCAGAGGCAGGCACATCTCTGTGAGGCAAGTCTGGTTGACGTAGTAAGTTCTAGGACAGCCCTGGGGCTACATAGAGAGAACCCTGTCCCAAGAAACAAAATAGCAACAAAAAAAGACACTGTTAGAATGTGATTCCCTGAGTTCTGTGAGCCACTCTAGTAAATTAGTCAAAGCTGAGGACTCTTGTTATATTCAGAAGCACAGATAATACTACCTGGGGCTTGTGATTGGCATCTGAGTGGTGAGAAGGGCTGTGGTAAGCACTCATTCTGAGGAATCTGATGCTCTTTCCTGCTAGACAGTGTCGGACTTAAGTTGAATTACAGGACATCCATCTGGTCTGTTGAAAGTCCTCTTGTCTGACCTGGGAGAAACCTCCCCACAGCTAAGGTTACAGAAGTACTTTGGGTCATGAAGAGTACATGAGAACCCAAGTTTGTTATATTACTTACTGTCTGACATCTTAAAATTTCTGTGTTGGGCAGTTCCTGGGAACAGTGGAGATTGGAAAATGCATCTTGAGATCATGTAGAATGAGCAAGCACACTATCATTTTCACATATCTATCAGTTTGATTTGGATGAATGGAGGCAGATGACAGAATCGCGGCCTCAGCCCCCTCACCCTGCTCCACACCTTGGCTTTGATAGTGATTGCTGATTAATGATGATGATGACGACAGTTATGATCATGATTATGGCCCTGGCTGTACTAGATGCAGCACTGGTCCTAGCACAGAGGAGACACTCAGATAATACTGAGTGAATGAAGACAACCAAGGCCTCCGCTTAAGACTGAAGCCGATGACCCACAACAACAGCTGGCCCAGCAAAAATACTTCTATTGGTACAAGTGCGGTGCTTTTATTTTAGGAGCAATGAACAGCTCTCTAATTGGACTTGAGGCCCACCTAATACACGGGAATCCATGCATGGTGCTAAAATCATGGCCAAGAACACATGGTTGGAGAGGTCATGGGCCCCAGAAAGATCCTACTACTATACTTTCATAGATCAATATAATTTTTTTACAATATTCTAAATACATATCCTTATAGTAACAGACAAATATTGCTCTCACTACTCATCAAGGAAGCTTAGTTTTTACAATGGATGGAAACTATTACAAAATTTCACAACTGGTCAAACTGCAGAGAATAAGTGACTGTCAGGTGCCCAGTCCTAAGTGATAGATCTGCAATGCAATCTCTGCAGCTAAGGCTCAGGGAACACTGTAGAGGGGTGGAGGGAGACTGTAAGAGCCAGAGGATCAAGACTCCTGTTGCTAGATAATGCATTCTAGACAGAGTGGGAAACCTGCAGTCTTGGAATCTCCACAGTATGGTAGTTTAATGATATCTCTAATGATAAAATCCATTGACTTGCCAACGTGGATGGGGGAAATTTCACAGGGTCCCACTTCTAGATGAAGAGCTACAGGTAATCAATGGCTGCTGAGAGAGGGAGAATCCATTTTCCGTTTTTCTCCAGGGATGAGCTCCCTGATAGGTTATCTAATCCCAGGTGGTAAGCCCTTATTGCATAGGACTGTCCTTTGATAGATAGACTATGGACAGATGCAGTCTTTTCAAGCTCAGTTGCACCTGCTTGCCTAGAATCATCACAGTTAAGTTTGTTGACTGTTACACTCTGCAAGAAAGGAGGGGCAGGAAGAGTCAGTCACACCTCCCAACCAACCAGTTGGCCCTAGTTGCATGAGGGGGTAGGGCTAAAGGTATATAAACTGAAGAAGTCACAGGGAGGGTTTCTTCCCATTTTCTGGGGCTGTGAGGAAGTCATTATCCGTGCTTGGATGAAGACTTTCTGGTGCAGCATTAGGAGGGGAGCATTCACACTCCTGTAAGTAAACCCTCACCCATTGTTTTGTAAATAAGTCCAATAATTCACTGGTTTCCTTTGATGAAATTGTGCCTCAGTTTGTCATAGGGACCAAAGGAGGAGGGGGTGGACAGTTGTTTACACTCCTCCAGTAAGAATTTTAGCTGCAGCCCTAAACACACATACACACAAACATCACAAAATGGACTCAGTACAATATATAGATGGTATATATATATATATATATGCAATATATACATGTATATATATAATTGTATATGCAACAATAATCGAAGAAATTGAGAGGGAGCATGGGAGGAGTTGGAGGGGAACTAAGATGGGTAGAAATGATGCAAATATAAAACTGAAGCATGATTCTCAAATATATGTATGCATATATATTAGAGAGAGAGAGAGAGAGAGAAATATAGGGACTAAATGGGCATCTTCCTTGAAGAAACATGCTCACTAATGACATCACAAACAAATTGAGGTCAGATGGCACTCCTGGAATGCATTTAATTGATGGAATTTATTCCAAAAGGTTTGTCTTGGCTCTAGATGTCTCAAATAACTTGAAAAGAAAACCAAGTGTTGAAAATGGTACTCAACAAGAGAGGATAAATGTGGAGTGATGTATACCCTTAAACAAGTCACCAATGAAAAATTCAAATCATCTATGAAAACTACCTCTGCCATCCATTCCCATTGGAAAACATTTAGATAAGAAGCTGAAGAGGCTGGGTGTGGTGATGCATACCTTTAGTCCCAGCACTTGGGGGACAGAGGGAAGCATATTTCTGTGAATTCGAGACCAGCTTGCTCTACATAGCAAGTTCCAGCCAGCCAGGGGCTACAGGGAGACCCTGTCTCAAAATAACAACAAAAACCCAAAGAAAAAAAGAAAAGAAACATTAGAGGACTAGGAAGATGGCTCAGTGGGTAGAGGAGGAGGAGGAGGAGGAGGAGGAGGAGGAGGGACTCATGTTACCTCTCTCCAGTGACACCAATCCTGCTGTGTGGCCATCTATGAATGGCAAGAGACTGGGCACCTACATGGACCATACTGGAGCTATGTGGTGCATGGATGCTGACTAAGATACCAAACATGACCTTACTGGATCAGTTGTCATCTCTGGGATTGCTCAAGACCAACTCAGTAGTCAGACAACTAACTGGCTTTACCTTGAGGGCAACATCATCATGTCCACAGAAGACTTTTGGACAGAACCCCTGTCAACTCAGCTGTCCTCTTTCCCAGCTATGATCTTGTGGTGCTGGGAAGTGGTCAAGAAACCATGGATGTAACTACTTTTCTCTTTTCCTAAATCTCTTTAATAAAACTGTATTGTATAAAAAGAACACTAAAAATCAGAGATTACAAAGTCCAATTTTGTGCTCATAATAATTCTTTAAAGAGTTATGATTGAATACCTCGAATTTGCTCCTCTCCACAAAGAAATTAACCCTGTGTATTTGGCAATGTGTATTGTTCATAATAAGTAAAGATTATGGAGAAATGGATTAGAAAAGAAAAATCAATAGCAAAGTAGAGCAAGCAATTATTATGACACAACTTGAAAGTTGTAAGGGTGGCTGAGGAAAAGCTGTTTTCTCTATGCAGAACATAAATTGATTAACTTTAGATATCAATAGGAAATAATAGTTACATTCATGAGCTAAATGTTATGATAAATACTAGAAAAAATAGAAATCTGATGTATACCATCAAATTGTTAGGAGAGGAAAGAGATGCATCAAAATAACAAGAAGAAAACAAAGCAAATCAAAGTGAGGCCAAAACAAGCAAGGAAGCAGGACAGATTTACAGCACAAGATGGAATGACAGGAACAAGTCGGAACAACACAGGCTCCAGTAAATGTCAATCGGGTTCATTTGCTGGAAGAGATAAGAGCCCCATTGTATGATAGAAAACAAAACTGATGAATCAAACCTGACTGAAGCAGAATTCATCCTGACCAACTGTAGGACTGGAAAGTGGAGAGACTTAGGACATTGCATTATACTTTGAATACTACCGTGAAAAATTCTTATTTCCTTTAAGATGAGCACTGTGTTTTGCAACAGCACCAAGATAAGAGCATTATTCCATCTGTGAGGGCAGAGCCCTATTGATCTAATCATCTTATTTTTTAAAGGTAGGTTCTCACGGATGGATCTGGGGTTTGTCTTGAACTTGCTAAGTAGTCAAGGATGACTTTGAACTTCTGATCCTCCTGTCTCTACCTCCTCCTAAATGCTTAGGCTACTACACCTGGTTTATGAAGTGCTGGAAATGGAATTCAGGACTTCACACAAGTTAGGCAAACATTCTGCCAATGGAGTTACATCCCTAGTCACCTCTTAAAGGTCCCATTGCTCAGCACTGTTGCAGTGGGGATTAAGTTCCCAACACAAATATCTTGGAAGACACATTCAAACCATAATAGCACAGTTCTATAGAATTCTAAAATCCCACTGTAGAAATAGCAACCTTTCTAGCTAACATCTGAGGAAATATCCCCAAAGTGTTCATTATGTATCTTAAGTTAAAATATTAGAAAACTCCACAAAACCATACCATTGTAGTTTAATGAAGGAGAAAATTGCTCCAAATTGAGTTCCTATCCCCAAGTAAAGCCAAGAGACAAGAAGGGCCAGAAAATTCATTCATTTCTTCAATAAGTGTTCAGCAGCCTTCCAGGTATGAGAGAAAATGCAGTGCTTAGGGGAGTCCAGACTTCACTGAGCTGACACTCTGGGGAAGCCCAAGGACAGATGAGAATACTAGCTACTCCTGCACTTACTGCCTTCTAGAACATGTCTTATCTTTCCCTGTGTAGGAAATGGGCACATAGTGATTATTTTTAAAAATCTAAAATAAATATACATATGCATAAATTTCTAAAATGTTTTAAGAGATGAAAGAAACACACACATACACACAGGTAGAGAGAGAGAGAGAGAGAGAGAGAGAGAGAGAGAGAGAGACTGATTAAATGATATAAATTTCAGATTGGAGATATAAGGCTATAGCATTGACCTGAAAACACAGCAGTGCTATCCTGTGTGACTGCCACATTCCTTCAAGCAGGATCTGTCTATGAGACCTTCCCAGGAGGAGGGAACATTTGAAGGCTAGATGGTGTTAATTGTTCCCTTTTGCCAGCGACACCCAGGACAGAGGTGTTACCTATTTGCTCAGAGATCCAGTTCTCTCCCAGGAGTCCAAGTGTCAAGGACAGATTTGATTACAGGTTTTCAAACCAGATGGAAAAGGGGTTGACAAAAGAATTAACATTCCAAACCACGAAAAAAGCAAAGGAAATAAGAATTAGGATTCCTGTTCATAATGGCTACTAAATAGTTAATGAAGTTTAGAAGATAGTCAGACCCCAGGTAGAGGGCGAAATACACTGTACTTAAGGCTAATTTAATTTTGATAGCTGACGCCAAAATAGTTCCTTAGTGAGCAGTATGTTAAAATCTAACGTAATTATAATTGCTTGAGTTTCCTTGCCAGTGTTTGCATATATTTTCTTTTGCTGTCCATAGTGTGTATTTCTCAAAACCCAAGATTGGATTTGAAAATAGAACTCTAGGGAAAAAACAGCAATCATCTGGTCCCTCGCTACACACACTGCAAACAGGAAGAGACAAAGTATATAATTTAGTGGCAAAAGCTTGTTTCTCATCTAAGTTCTCAGTCTCATATTTCAGGGTTTAGTGTGGTGTGTTAGGAAGAAAGACGAAGACACGGTCCCTAAATCCCGGTCAGTTTAAGAGGATACAACATGCCTGTTAATAAAATTGTATCACTCCTCTGTTATTGCTAAGAATAATGGTGGGCTGGGAGCCTTGGCCCCTGAGCTGAATTTATCCTGAAATGTTTTCAATTAACTCTTGGCACCGGCAGGAAAGCATCAAACCTTTCCCAGGCTGAAATATGGAAAGTCTGCAGGGAACGTCTCTGCAGGAGAGGAATTTCATTAAGATCTGCACATCATAATCCAGCGACTTCTGCTCCCCTTAAGCCTCCCCATTGATAAGGAGTTCCCGGCAATCCTGATGGACTTGCAAACAGAAATGATTTCATAAGATCTTTTCAGAGAGGTTGCTGTGGCCCAGACTTTTGAATTATCTGCTCACTGACGAAATAAAGAATGCGGAGACATTTGGCTTCAGTGTGACTATGGGATACAAAGCTGGACTGAAAGGGGAAGAGACCAGGCTGCCTCCGGACCACTGTGATCTGCAGGCTTCTCCCTGGGATGTGATACCCACACCACTTTCCCAGGTCTCCAGTGACTGCTGCAACCTGTTTTCAATGTCCCACCTAGGGAGACAAGAAGCAGCCTGTAAAGGAATGTCATCAGCAATCCTGTAGAATCCTACAGTAGACTTAACTTTCCAAGTTGCAGATCCACTTCAGAAGAAACTCCTGTTGCTCTTCTGGGTTTGGAGGCTGCAGTGCTGCTGGTGGAGGTCTTAGGGACAAGCTGGAGGGAAATACAAAAGTTACCCACTGTTTTGTTTTGTTTTGTTTCTTTTTAGAGAGATAGAATCTCCCTGCAGCCCCAGCTGACCTGGAACTCTCTATGTAGACCAGGCTGCCTTCCATCTCACAGATCAGCCTGCCTCTGCGTCCCAAGTGCTGGATTAAAGGCATGGGTCACCATGCCTAGCTAAGTTTATCAATTAAAAAAAAAAATGCAACTCTGTCCTCAACCTTTTCCTCCAACTCACCCCCATTTCTGTTGTTAAATATGTCATGGCAAATAGAGCTGCAGGTTCCCTGGGAAATCATAAGGACAGGAGAACTACGGGTCCTAAAGTCCTGGGAATGTGATAAGAGATGCTCTCCATGGAATACTCAGAAACTGTGTTTGTAACACTCTCTGAAGCATTATTTGTTACAACACCTTTTGCCACATTAAGAAACAAAACATCAGAGCCGGGTATGGTGGCATATGTCTATGATCTAGGCACTCAAGAGGCTGAGGCAGGGGCATGGCAAGTTGAAAGCCAACCTGGGCTACTTTAAGGGCTCCTGTTTCAGACTTTGAAATGTGAGAAACCAAATAGAATTCTCAAAGAACCTGTTCAGTATGAGAATATGGATTTCCCAGTGTTAATTAAATCAAAAAGTGATTCTTCATTTCATCATGCTCAAATTTCAAGCAGCCTGGGAAAACCTGAGGTTGGTCTTAGTTGGTCTATTAACTGGGTAAGGCAGCCTAGACCATCCATTTGGACATGGCCTTAGTGCCTCAGACTTCCCCAGGTGATCAGAAAGTGATTTCCACTGAGCAGATAGATTCTGTAAGCTCAAGAGCTGGGTCAAAAGTCATGCCAGATAGCACACAACACATGGCTGTGCTTGACTGATTCTTTCTGCCTGTCTCACCATTATTGTCAGTCACCATGCACTGTGAAGATCTGACTGGGATAATCCAGGGCATGCGCAAAGAAATATGTTCCTCCTCAGACTGGTGCTACTCACACTGTCCATAGCTGATCAATAAATGGTATCAATATTGCTGAGACCATGCCTCATAGCATAAAATGGGCCCATGGAAATTGGTTTCACACACTTGAAGGGACAGTCCTCTCAAATACTGTTCTGGCCCAGTCACTCAACAAGGTTGATCAAC
>NW_008338289.1:772227-773782 GCF_000622305.1 Nannospalax galili | reverse complement strand
CCTCCCCTTCCCTTTCCTTCCCCTCCCCTTTTTCCTTTCATCCTGCCCTGACCTGCCCTGCCCTCTGGAACATCCAAAGCAACATTTAAAACACTACTTAGAACCTCCAAAACAATGTTGATTTGAAGCAGCAAGCACAGATGATACCATGTTTTTGGTCTTAGGGAAAAGCATTCAGAATGTAAAGTTAAGTTGGATGCTTGCTGAGCTTGTTATAGGTGGCCTTTATTACTTTGAGACCATTCTCTTCTAAGTTTGTTGAATATTTCTGTTGGGAAAGGCTGATGGGTTTTGTTCATTACTCTTTTGTGTGTTGAATAGGATGTGTTTTCTTTATATTATTAATTTTCAGATGATGTCGAAATAAACCTTACATTCTTGAGATAAATTTTATTTCACATGCTGGCTAGTCTTTGTCAACTTGACACAAACTAGAGTCACCTGAAAAGAGGAATTCCTCAGTTGAGAAATTGCCTCCATCAGATTGATCTTTGGGTATGTCTGTGAAGCATTTTTTTTTTAAGTGTGCATGAGTGTTTTGCATGCATGTGTGTAAAGTATACCATGAACATATAATGTCCACAGAGGCCAGAAGGCATCAGATCCCCTGGGACTGGGGTTATTGATAGTTGCTAGCTGTCATGTAGGTGCTGGGAACCAAACCTGGTCCTCTGCAAGAGCAACCAGTGCTCTTAACCACCGAGTCATCTCTCCAGCCCCTGTGAAACATTTTCTTGATTACTGATTGATGTAGTCAGTTGTGGGCAGCACCACCTCCAGGCAGTGAGCAGCATTCTTTGGTGGTCTCTGCTCCAGCTCCTGCCTCCAGGTCCCTGCTTTGGCTTTCTTCCATGATGGACTGTAATCTGCAAGCCAAATAAACCCTTTCCACCTCAAGTTGCATTTGATCAGGACTTTTATCACAGCAACAGGAAAGTAAGTAGAACATTTGGGCAAATGAATTTCTCAAAAATTAAGCTTTTGGTGCTGGGCAGATGACTTAGTGATTAAGAGCACTGGCTACTTTTGCAGAATACCTGGGCTCCAACCCCAGCACCCGATGGTGGCTCACAACCATCTGTAACTCCAGTTCCAGGCGATCTTATACCCTCTTCTGGCCTCTGAGCACCAGGCATGCATGTGGTATGCATACATACATGTGGGCAAAAACGCTCACACACATAAAATAAAAATGAACCTTTTAAAAAACTAAGCTTTTCTGCAAATTTGAGTTTTAGCTGTCATATCTGCGGATGCACTGGCTTCTCTCTTTCTTTCCTCTCCTGGGGCTTGTATTTTGCATATCAGTAAATTTGATAATGTGTCAGGGATTTCTTAGACTTCTTGTTTTCCTTCATTAGGCTGGATGATCTCCACAACTCACCTTCAAGGTCTGCATCCTTTCTCTGAGCTTGTATTTTTTTTTGTCAAGTCCAGTTATACAATTTCCATTATTTCTGTTATTGTATTTTCTAAAATGAGCATTTTTATTTGCTTCTTTTTTCCCTTTTCAGTTGAATTTTGTGAATTCCAAAATATATATTATATATACATA
>NW_008338289.1:748322-772169 GCF_000622305.1 Nannospalax galili | reverse complement strand
TATATACATATATTATTATATATACATATATAATATACACATATATGTATTATATACTATATTTATTATATATATTATGTATACGTATATATCTATGTATATATATTTATAGAGTCAAATTTGTGTCCTCAAATGCCCTTTGTTGTGCATCCATCCAGTGGTACCTGGTTAACCTACCAAGAATCACACTCTTGAAAGAGACTGACTCTCCCCTTCCCAGCACCCATCTATTGCCAATAGTTCCTCAGGTAAGGTTGAGGTTTCTTACCTACTTTCCCATGTCTATGCTGGGATTTTGTCTGGTTCAATCTTACATGGCACTTGTACATGCTATCTTTACTGTGACTTCATGTGAGTAACTTCCCAGGTATCAAGAAAACTCTGACTCCGGCAATCTTTCCACCATCTCTTCTATAATGATTCCTGAACCTTTGAGACAAAAATTTGATATAGGTGTCCTATTCAGGGATAAGTACTCTGCAGCCTCTTATTCTCTACACACTGGCCAATTGTGGATTTCTGTGTTAATCACCATCTGCTGCATGAAGAAGCTTATCTGGTAAGAGTTGAGAGTGCATTAATCTATGGGTATAACAGTCTTAGGACTGTTTAATTCTGTATCTATTTAGCAGAATAGTAGTATTGGGCTCTACCATATGCCCTATGGCCTGCCTAGCCACATGTTACTAGGCCTGACATCAGCGTTGACTATAAGCTCTGTCTTATGAAGTGCCCTTAAATCCAATTAGAAAATGGTTGGTTACTCCCATAATATTTGTGCCACTCTTACACAAGAGATCATATTTTGCCAGGCCAGTTGTTATTGAAGTATTAAGAATTCACACTTGAGTACGGTTAATGATTAACTTTTTTTCTGGTACGATGCATAGTACCTTCCAGCCCTATGAAAGCTAGCTAGTAGAGATGAATCTTTGAAGCCAGAACCAGCTTGACTTCTCTTTGTTCTACACCTCATATATGTAGTGTCTTCAGCAATACGGTCTTACCATCAAGTTCTGCTGGGTAACCAAGAGCAATGGCAATAGCCAGGATTGTTTGAGGGTTTAAGAGACCCCTGGTTAACCATTTCAGAAAAAGAGGAAGTCTATTCCTAGCATTGGGCTTTAATTTGCTAGCCTAAGTGTCTAATAGAGGTGATGCCCCCTGTTGTAAGGTTAACTCCTTTTAATCTCCTTTAATAATGTGTTTGTTTATACTTTAAGAATCTTCTATAGTGGTAGTTTTCCATATAGCTTTTCCTGGAGGCCTTTAAGTGTTAGTTATGATTCTTTTAAAAATAATTTGTAGGACCAGCCAACTGACTCAGTAGGTAAAAGCCCTTGCTAATTCAGTCCCAGGGTCCCACAGTGGAAGAAGAGAATCAACTCTTGAAAGTTGTTCTCTGGGGACTGGAGAGATGGCTCAGTGGTTAAGAGCACTGACTGCTCTTGCAGAGGATCTAGGCTGGATTCCCAGCACCCACATGGTAACTAACAGCCATCTTTAACTCCAGCTGTTCCAGTGGATCTGATGCCCTCTTCTGACCTCCAAGGGCATTGCATGCACAGGTGCACCTACATACACACGTGCAAAACACTGATACACATAAAATAAAAATACAAATTTAAAAAGACAGAGAAAGTTGTTCCCTTATATCCACATATACACCACAAATAGTAAATCACAAAAATTTAAATAATGTGCATATTTTATTGATGTTGTCTATATTGTTGAATATTGTATTCATTAAAAAAATTCAGTGTATTATTTTGTGTGCTCACAGTGGAGTATTCTCCCTCTTTTTATTAGTCTGGCTAAGGTTTGCCAATCTTGTTCATCTTTTCAAAGAACCAGCAATTTGTCTTTATACATTTTTTCCTTTCTGTGTCACTCTTTCTCCCTGATCTTAATTATTTTACGACTTGTGGTTTGATTTGTTCTTGTTTTTCCAAGGCCTTAAGGTGTACCATTATGTTATTAATTTGAGAGCTCTCAAATTTTTTGATGTAGGCATTAATGCTATAATCTTTCCTCTTAGGACTGCCTTTATTGTGGCCTATAAAATTTGGCATGTATTTTCATTTTTGCCCAATTATAGGAATTTAAAATTTATTATTTATTATTTTTATTTTATGTGTATGCATGTATTTCCTGCATGTTTGTAAATGCACCCATGTCATGCAGTGCCCACAGAGGTCAAAAGAGGCTGTTGGATCCCCTGGGACTGGAGTTATGGACAGCTTTTAGCTGCCATGTGGGTGCTAGGATTTGAACCCGGCTCTTCTGCAAGAACAGTGTTCTTAACCATTGAGCCATCTCTCCAGCCCCCAATTATAGGACTCTTAAGTGTCCCTGATTTCGTCAGTGACTCACCTATCATTTAATAGTGTGTCTTGGGGTCTCCACTAGTTAGTGTACTTTGTGTAGCTTCTCTTGTTGATATTTAGCTTTATTCTGTTGTGGTAAGATACAAAGAAGATGTCATTTCAATTTTTCTATATCTGTTAAGGTTTGCTTTGTGTCCTGAAATGTGGTCTGTTGTGGAGAATGTTCCATGAGCTTCTGAGATGAATATGTATTCTTAGTATTTGGGTAGAATGCTCTATAGATGTCTGTAAGTTTTGATTGATGGTGTCATTTAACTTCCAATGTTGTTTTTTTCATTTTTGTATGGATAATATGTCTAGTGGAGAGAGTAAGGTATTTATCTCTTCCAACAGATACTGTGTTGGGGTTAATGTATGACTTTACATCTAGTAGTATTTGTTTTATGAAACTGAATGTACCTTTATTTGATACCTATACATTTAAAATTCTAATACCTTCTTGATGGCTTGTTCCCCTAATGAATATGAAGTAATCTTCTTTACCTCTTCTGATTAGTTTTGGTTTGAAACCTATTTTGTCAGATATTAGAATTCACATGCCTGCTTTTTCCTAGTTTCATTTGTTTTGAATGCCTTTTTTCCATCCTTTTACTCTGAGCTAATATCTGTCCTTGATGGTGAGGTATGTTTCTTGGAGACAACAAAAAGATGGATCTTATTTTCTAATCCAATCTTCTACTGTCCATCTTATTTTATTGTAGAGTTAAGACCATTAATACTTGTACTTATTATTGAAAGGTATGTACTAATTCCTGTTGTTTTTATGGTTTTGTGGTGTTTTCTTAGACAACTTTTGATTAACTGTCCTGGTATTGTTTATTTTTCCCTTTGGCCTCTTGGATGGTCTTACCCTTTTCCTTAGATCAAAATATTCCTTCCAGTATATTCTGTAGAGCTGGCTTAGTGCTCACAAATTCCTTTAGTTTGTTTATCATGAAAGGTTTTATTTCTCTCTCACTTGTAAAAGCTTTCTGGGTATAATATTCTGAGTTGGTCACTGTAGTCTTTCAGATCTTGGAATATATCTTTCCAAACCTTTATGGCTATAAAGCCTTCTATCAACTAATAGAAACCTTTCTGGATTTAGAAGCGTCTATAAGTTATGAGTTGTACTTCTTTGGATTTTCTTTAATATTTCACTCTCTTTATTTGATTCTATTTTCACACCCCAAGTTATCACCCTTATTTCATTCAGCTATTTGTATTGGGGGCTTCATTCAGTTTATTCCTGTCCTCACGATGCTCATGCAAGCTGCTGTGTCCTCTTTACATTCTTTGAACATTTACTCTAGTTCTTTTGAATTTCATGTCTTGAATTTCATCTAAGTCATTCATCTTGGGGACCATTTGGTGATGCAGGGGTAGAGGGATGGGGGAGAATATTGTCTCGGCTTTTTGTGTTGCTTTCCAAATGAGAATGTGCGGCAAGAATTAGGTTATTGGTTGTGCCCTTTGCTATGTGTTTTCAGGCCTCTAGGCTAAATTCTAGAGGTGGGTAGTAGCGTTTACAGGGGCCACATGTGGCAGGCTGGTCAGAGAGGGTTCCTGAGGTGGGGAGGGCAGAGTCCGTTCAGGGTGGAGGAACTGCTTTACCATGTCTACAGCCTGTTGAGACACTTGGGGAGACTCACTGGAGGAGGCTTCTGGGCCTGAAGAAAGGTCCTCCTTCAATATTTTAGACACGTTTTCCTTTAGTCCTTTAGTCCTTTGGACATATTCATAATATCTGACCTGAAATCTTTGTGTAGTAAGTAAAATATCTGGATTTTCTCATAAAGCATTCTATTTTCTGTTTTCTCAATCTATACAGAACCACATTTCCTGCTTCTTTGCATGTCTTGTAATTTTTTGTTGACCTATAATCATTTTAGATAGCATACTAAAACAGCTCTGGAAATCAGGTTTCTCCATCCCAGGCTACAGTTCATCCCCTTCCTTCCTTATTGTTCCTGAGGTTCACTTAATTACCCGCTGGAGGAATCCTGAAATATGTGGTACACAGTCACTAAAGTCTTCTCTGTTAGCTCAGTGATCACCTAGAATTGTTCAGAAATTTTCTTAAAACGTTTAAATTTCTGCAAGAGGCTTTAAGGGTGCCCAAGTGTGTGTCTGGATACATACTCTGTGGCCAACATTTTACAATTCCGCTTTAGTTCCACTTCCTGCCTGTTCAGGGCCTTAAGGTGAGACAAGGCAGAGAGTCTGAGATCCTTTCAAGCTTTTCCCCTTTCTTCACATATCCCTGCACGCAGTCTTACAAACCCCTGGAAAAATGTCAGAGTTTTGTTTGAGACCTCTCATTTTCCAGATTTTCCTTTTAGGCTTTGGGATATTTACCCCTCAGACCATTGTGATATCAAATAATTATTTCTGATTTTTTAACACATTTGCTGAGGTGAAAGTTTCTCTTGTGCAGTAAGAAGCAGGACAAACAAACGATGGCACAGCTTCGCAAACGAAGTTTCTCTGAGGGGCTGCAAGACAGAGCATGTGTAACACCCCTGGGCTGTGATTGAATCTCCCTGTCCAGTAGCTGCGGCCACTGTCACAGCACTATGGGTTTGCAAGGTTACTGTGGATCTGACAAGAGAGGAATGTGAATTAGGTGAACAAAAATACCACAAACACTATTGTTCTTTAAAATGTTCAGCATTACAAATACATATACAAGTAATGTACGCACACACACATATATACATACATATACATGTATATATCCTTTAGATTATTGAAGGTTTTGGTTGTGAAAATATTGATTTTGATAATTTTTGCCAGTATTTTCTATTCTTTTATGAATGAGTAGATTTAAAGGAGTCATCACTTTGTCATTTTTTGTTTGTTTTTGTTTTTGTTTGAGACAGAGTCTCCCAGTAGCCCAGCTGATCTGGAGCTCACTGTATAGACATCTCACAGAGTTCTACCTGCCTCTGCCTCCTAAATGCTGGGATCAAAGGCATGCACCACCACACCCAGCTACTGTGCCGGTTTGAACTCCTAACATCCATTTAACTTCTGAAGACTAAATTTTCCCAGCTCCTCTTACCCCAAACAAACAAACAAGTTTACAAGCAAATGAAAGCACCCATATCACATCCTAGTCCCAGAAACTGTGACACAGCAAAAAGGATTTTGCAGATGTTGAGATGGAAAGATTATCCTGGGTAACTCTAGTGAACCCAATGTAACCTCAAAAATTCTCATGAGAAAAAAGAGGGAGACAGGAGAGTCTGGCAAGAAGAAGGAGGTCCGGGGGAGGTTAGAGTGAGAGTAAAGCACTGCTGGACTTGAAGGTAGACGGCAATTTCTGGAAGCTGGAAAATATGAAGTTGTTAATTCTCCTCTGGATCCACCATGTAGACGTTGGACTTCAACCCCATGAGATTCACTTTGAGTTTCTGTGCTCAGTGACTGTAAGATGTTTGTTATTTTAAGCCTCTAAATTTATAGCAATCTGTCATAGCAACAATAGAAAACTGTGCTTTATGCATTTTTACCAGGAACTCTAATTTTATTGGCTAATAATATGCATACTTATGAACATTATATATGCAGATATTCTGGTGATAAAATAACAGTAGGGAAAGCAAATACGGAAAGTGAAGAGTCAAGTGACTGGGAAGTGCAGCTGAGATGAGAGCTTTCTGTGGAGACACTGTCATGTCTTACAGGAGACCTAATACTTCCCACCACCTCTTCAAGCTCACAATGGATAGAAAACTGAGTGTGAACTTAAAGCCTAAGTGCCCAGAGGTGCCCAATTTATATCTCAGGCATTTTTGTATGCACACAAAAGCATCCAGATCAGTTGTCTCTGCACTTGATTTACCAGCTCGGAGCCACAGCTGATGTGAAGCATTGCTGTGGATTCTGTGGGGTGTCATGTCCACCACTGCTGTATTGACCTCAGAGCTGGCTTCTTGCGTGCTCCAGACTCATACAGGGTAATGAACTGGATTTCCCTCAACATAGGTTTCCTAATGGCAAAGATGAAAATCAATGTTTCAGTTGACTTTGTGCGAGGAAGTGTAGAACTGGAACTAGGCCCAACTGCCCTGGATCATTCCAGAAATAACTGAGATGCAAATCAGTAGAGAGGCTAGTCACGGCACTGGTTCATTTACAAGAAGGTGAATCTCTTCCTAAAAGAACAGCTTGCCACACTTAGGAAGTTCGAGTTGAGAGACCAGGAGTATGGGGTCTTCCTCATGTTCTGTTTTTCCATGTGCTACCTGTCACTGCAGCGTATCTTTTTGTTTTGGTTTTGATTTCCCTCCCATGTTTATCTAACATACTTAATCACTAATAATAGCATACCACCATCAGGAAGATTCTGGAAGTGTTTGGAGACTGGAAAAGGGACAGGGACTAACTTGGAAATGGCTTTTGCAAGAGATACTATTCTTATTTGAAACGTTATGCACATGAGTGTTTTGTGTACATGTATGTAAGTGTACCACATTGTGTATAATGTCCACAGAGGTTAGAAGTGGGCATTGTATTCCCTGGAACTAGAGTCAAGGACAGTTGTTAGCTGCCATGTGGGTGCTAGGGAACAGAACCTGGGTCCTCTGCAAGAGCAGCCCATGCTCTTAACCACTGAGCCATATCTCCAACTCTGTCTGAGACCCTATTCTTTACAAGCATATGTGCTTTTTTATCTTCCAACTTAAGAATTACAAAGCATACTTCTGCTACTCATGCAAGTTGAAAGTTATCCTCACCCGCCCTCCAATCTTTCAACTCTTTGCAAACAGACCTCCAGGAAAACACATATAGAAATGCATGGTCATCCTGAATTTATACCTCTGCCAATTCTTCCCCACATGTAAACTTCAGGAAGTTCCACTCTAAATAGTTTTCAAATCCAAGCTGCCACTTTGATTTCATCAAATCAGGCCTTTGTGGAGATCAAACCTTTGAAATGAGAAAAGATTTTTAATCCATTTACAGCAGATGGGGTCCAACTCTTGCTGTCTTAGAGCTGCAGGATTAGGGTTTCTCAAACCCCTTCCACGGTCCTACAGCCCATGTACCCAGCACACTTTACTGCCCCTTTAATCAAACTGTATCATCACTTACATTGGAACAAAATCGGGACACAATTGTTCTTTAGAAGACAGTCTTGCTGTAACTGTTGGTGTACATTAGTTATAAAATGCCGTCTTTCTCTATAAGGACCAGCAAACAGGGAAACAGTATTTACTGAGAACAAGTTGAAACCAACAACATTCTTTTGGTAAGGGGTTGCAAAGTAAGTCTGATATTATAATGCAGAGACATTTTGTAATAGGCTTGAAACACTTAGGTAAAATGGAAGTTTCTTCAGTATAGACATCAAAAATTTGAATTAAAGAAAGCATGGACTAAATTTACTGTTTGACTTACCATCAAGACAAACATTTTGCATAGACTCTGCCTCTAATTTTACTGTACCTTCAAGAATTATCAAATTTATTATAGCTATCACTCACTCTGCAAAATTATCTCCCTTTTCTTTCAGTAGTGCCTACAGGAAAACAGACTATGCATGGCATTCTCAGTTCACGGGGTAAGTTTTGAAGTTGTGTGCTATCCACAAAGTTGGAATATCTACCAGTAGGAGCAAAATTAGTGAGCAGGAAGAGTCTGGATGAGCAGAGGGCAGATGGCACTGCGATCCTTAAGTGTCTGTATTCGAAGCCCAAGTGCCTTCTCTCCAGAAGCCGTCAAAGTACTACTAGGAATTGTGCACATGTAAAGAAGGGCTACCTGTCATCTGGGCTATTTATAGCTGGATGTTAGATGTCTTTCAGTGTTTTGGTGTTAATAGGTGGTTGAGTTCTGCATGTACCATAATGAAATATAAGAAAAGTAATGTGCCTTAGGCATGTAGAACTTCGGTATTTGCCAGAGAAGAGCAACTCCATGGCGAGAAAAGAAGAGAGGTGCAAACAAGTAAGCAAACTCAGAGTGGCATCCACAGACACAGATGGAGCTTGACCTCTGGGCTGTCATTAGGAGAAAAGCCCTGGGTAATCAGATCAGGATGAGCTGCAGGCTCAGTCACTGGAAGGTCAAGATGCCTAGGGCTTTGCAGCTGACTCTGTTAAGGGTCTTCTGCATCTCTCTGGCCCTTCTCCTGTGGAGGTGCTCATCCTGGCCGCTGGTGCTACCATTTGGATCTCTGTTGAAGAGCTGCTAAAATCAGTGTTGCCTGGTGATTGATTATGTTCCCCCAAGCTCCTTGCCCTACATCGGTTAACACCTCAAGAGCATGGGGCCTCAGTGCTACAGTTCCTCTGTCTCTGGTGGGCCATTATGAAATAGATGTCCTAGATTATTGAAGTTGGTCTATACCATTAATTTGGACTGGGAATCAGTTGGCCTCAGTATTAACTGACTTAATAATGCATACCTTCTTGGGTACTGTCCCTTCCCTGTATTACTCTCAATACCTAGTGGTGTTCCCTGGAACTTCAAAAGTACTATACACCCTTAAACAGTGTTGCAGCCTTTGTTCCTAATAGAAAGTCCTCAGAATCATTGTAAAGGAGTTCACACTGCATTTCTGTAGATTTAGCATTTATGGTTTAACAACCAAAAGTAGAAAATACTTTTTAAAAACTACACTAACATGAACAGTTTTTAAAAATTTGTTATTTTTTTATTTTATGTGTATGAGTGTATTGCCTGCATGTATGTGAGTGCACCTGTGTTGTGCAATTCTACAGAGGTCAGAAGGCTTCAGATTCCCCTGGAACTGGAGTTAAGGACGGTTTGTAGCTGCCATGTGGGTGCTGGGACTCGAATCTGGGTCTTCTGCAAGAGCAGTCAGTGCTCTTAACTGCTGAGCCATCTCTCCAGGCCCCTAAGCAATGTCTCACAGCACCTGTACACATAGCATTTCCATTGCAGTAGACAAAAGTCATCTGGAGAGTTCAGGATACAGGAGGATATGCATAGGCTATATGCAAATCTCCGCTACTTTATATGAGACTTGAGCTCCTGCAGAAATTGGCTACCTGCAGGAGATCCTGGTACCAATCTCCTGTGGGTACCAAAAGGACAACCATCTGTGGTTTCCCTAGTCCTTGAGTGATAGCTAGAAACTGAGTGGAAACAGAGGCAGAGAGACAATGCAGATTGGAGTTAGAGACTTGGATAATGCAGTGTTGTGGAAGCTGAAAGCACTTTTCCTGGGCCACTCCACTTTCATGACTCACTGGGCATGAGCAGTGCACCGAGGACTTCCTGTCACCAGCCTTCATGTCTACATTGTGGAGCCTTCTCTCGGGATCCCACTGGTGATGGTCCTTTCCAGCCCACACCACTCCTATTCACACTCACATTCTGGGCCCCTCTAGGTATCCATTATGCATACCCAGCTCAGAAGAGCAGGGAGATTAAGTTTATGGGACAACCAATAACCAAGGAGAGAGCCAGAGACTGGGCATATGCTTCCAGGCTGACGCTGTAGGGGCCTCCAGCTTCTCTTAGGCAGAACTGGTTGTCAGTATTGACCTTGACAAACCACCTGCTCTGATCACCACCAGCCTCTTCCAGCTTCTCTTAGCTGAATTGGTTGTTAGTGTTGACCTTGACAAACCACCTGCTCCGATCACCACCACCCTCTTCCTCCAGCTTCGCCTTGGCTGAATTGGTTGTCAGTGTTGACCTTGACAAACCACCTGCTCTGATCACCACCAGCCTCCTCCAGCTTCTCCTAGGCAGAACTGGTTGTCAGTGTTGATCTTGACAAACCACCTGCTCTGATCACCACCAGCCTCTTCCAGCTTCTCTTAGCTGAATTGGTTGTCAGTGTTGATCTTGACAAACCACCTGCTCCGATCACCACCAGCCTCTCCCTCTTTCTTGGCTCACTGACCCAGCTCTGCTTCCTCACCTCCCATCTTCATGAAGCTGCATATAGACAAATATTTTCCCCATGGTCTCCTTTGGAGAGAATACATACCACATGTGACTGTGAAGCATCATCTCCCTACCCCTGGGGTAAAGCCTCAGGCTACTCATCACTCCCCTGGGCACACACCGATGATCCCCAAGAAATAGGGAGACACCTTTCCATCATCTTCACTTTAGCCCCAGTTGTCAAAAAATGGATTTCTCCTTTTGCTTTACTTTTGATTCGTACCAAGAGAAGCCAAACTTCTCTCTAGGTTTAGGTGTTTCCTCAAAAAGATCTATCTTTTTTCTTCTTGATATTATAAAATGTGATTGCTTTTTCACAAAAAAAAAAAAGGCTCTGAAAAGCCTTTTTTTTTTTTTTGGCTGTGGTGTAGTGATTGCACCATCCATGCCAGGAATTTGCATATACTTGACATGGTGGCTACATTTTATTTCTGGGCCTAATTCTACAGGAGTTTTTTGGAGGGGTGGGTAGGATATGCAGTGGTAGTACTCTGCTAGGGACAGGCCCTTTTCCAAGCCCTCCCTCCCAAAAGTGTCTCAGCCACAGCCACAGCCACAGCCACACTAGTGTTTAAGTTTTGAAAGAAACAGCCGGCTTGGCCACTGCTCCTGACCTGGAGTGGGGGTGGGGGTCTAGGCTAAGCACACAGGACTGAACAGAGAACCTGGGGGAGAAGAGCTGGGGGAGCCGGGAAGATGTTGCCTGTGTTCTGGGCCACTACTTCCAGGGTTCAAGTCGGGTCTAGGAGCGAGGGAGAGGAGGAGGAGGTAAAAGAGGAGAAGGAAGCCAGAGATGTGTGCATGTGTGTGTGTTGGGGGGGTGGGGGCGAGAACAAAAGGCACCATTTTGCTAGCTCTGCCCTGAAAGCGAAGCCCATCAGCTCCATTTACTGGTTCTCAATAGCTAAGGCTCAAAGCACAGCCGCCTGTGGGCCAACTTCTGCCTCTCCTGGGATGTGCACTTCCCAGCGGGACAGTGAAAGGGCAGAGGGGGCCGTCGGGGAGGTGGCGCAGGAAGGAAAGGGAGAGGGAGAGAGAGGAAAACAGGGAGGGAGGGAGCGAGCTGGGCCGAGGAGGGAGGGCGTGGGGTGGGAAGGAATGGAGCAGAAAGGAGCCTGGTGGGGGAGGGGAGGGAAAAGAAAAGGGCAAACCCCCTTGCTGACACGGGGCATAACTTAATTTTCACGGTGCTGGGACAGCTGTATCGTGTAATCTGCCATGGCACGCCGTTAAAGCTTCAATGACTTTAGTGACCCAGAAGGGAGACTCGGACCGTGGAGAGGCTTTTGAAAAGAAGTGGTGATCTTTCACGATTTATGAGCTTGTCTTAAAGAAACAGACTCCACTCACTTTAAATTAATCACCCTTTCCAGGGTGCATAGAAATGGGGGTCTTGGGGCTGCGCGCTGGGAAGGCCCTGGTGCGCCGGGGCCACGGTGACCCCGCTGGAGGCGATGGCGGAGGCGGAGGTGATGGTGAGCGGGGCTCTGTCCCTGCCCCAGCGGGCGGGGTGGCGCTGAAGATCCTGGCGGGCTGCGGGGCCGGGACCAGCCTGAGACTGGGGCACCGTGGGCTTGGGGAGGGGTGGGGGAGAGGTCAGAGCCAGGAGAGCTGGCAGGGGGTGGGAGAGGGCCTGTGTGTGTGGTGGGGGAAGGCCTTACTCACGTTCCCGCACTAACATTCATTGTGCGAGAAGAAAAAAAGAGACCAGGAGACATATAAGGCATTTCACACCCGGATGAAATGCGAGACCTCCGGGTGAGCCAGCTCCTGAAAGGAGACCTGGGGTATTACAGGCCACTTGATCCGCCCTCATTTTCCATATTTCTGAGAACAAAGGTAAAAAACCTCATCCTAATGTGCATACACTTGCCTTCAAATTTTGGCAAAGACACCGGGTTCCCGCAAAAAGGTGGGGGCGATTTATGAGTGTCCTAGAGAAGCATCTTAGGACCAGAAATCTTCTGTAAATTTATATAACCAGCAGAATTGTATCATCTTTAATTTCTTTAACTTCCCTTGCAAAAGCCACTGTTTTCTTGCACATGGACTTACCTCTGCATAGGACAAATGCGCCTCTAGTGAGGCGTCCTGCTGCCCCTTCTCATTTGGGTGGTCCTTTGCACCTTTTTTTGTCCCAGTGGCTGCTGAGCTTTAACACTTTGGAGCCTTTTGTATTCCAAAGCTTCACCAGCAGCTAGTTAAGTGGAGTTACCCTTGAACTGCTCTTAATGTACCAGGCTCTTCATCTCCTGAGCATTAGTGAATGTTAAATGGGAGATATGGGGTCCAGAGGAAGAATTTTCAAAGACAGCAGAGTCAATTAACCCGTTCTTCATGGTTTGATAAGATACTGGAATAGCATGCCTAATTCAACATGAGAGTCATAATTCTGGAGTATTTCAGATTTATAGTATTTGGATTAGGGATGCTCAACTGGTAGGTTCTAAACACAGATTCCAAAGTGTGTGTGTGGGGGGGAACTCAAGCATTCAGATAAGGGATATCTCTCAGTTTAGCTCAGGATTGTGATTAGGACAGATATAGACACTACAAGAAAATAAAAGAGGAGGGCCATGCTTTTGTTCAAACCTGGTCCACAGTGAGTTGGACCCAGGACCTCTCCTCAGATGCCCTAACAGTGAAGGGTCATCAGTAAGATGGTGGGCTCAGAAGATGTCATTGGAGGCACACACCTTGGCTCACCAGGCTGGGGTCCATGGCTTATATTTCCCAGAAACAAGCTATAGTACTGGCAGGTAGCTGGTGTTTTCAAAGAGCCTCCCTGGTAACTTTTAAAGAAGATAGGTCATCAGGGTGACCTCCTTGACTTGTATCTGACGGAACATCATGATTACCCAGGAAACAACAAAATATAGACTCTTGCCCAACCCCAACACACTGAATCAACTCTACTAGGTTAGGGTCCAAGCAAGAACCAATTTAAGAATGTTTGTAAACAGATATTGATATGTCACATACCATAAAATGAATCCAGTAACATTTACTAATTTCATAATCGTGTATAACTATGACATCATTCGTAATACTCCAAAAGAAAGCTCTGTGCCCATTAGTAAGCACTGTCTTCCTGCCCAGCTCCCCAAACTCTAGTCCTGGCAACCACCAGTCTTCCTGTCTCTAGGGACCCCCTTACTTTTGATATTTCATGTAAGTTTGATCATATCTTGTAGGTCAGGTGTGCATGTGTCTAAGAAGGTTGCTCCATTTGGGGAGTCACCTTGTTCCCTCTAAGGACAGATCAGGTGCTATTTTTCCCCTGTAAGCTTCAGTTTTCATTATTAATTCCCTCTACTTTCTAATCCATCTTGTAGCAACAATTCAAATTTCTTTGTAGTCTCTCAATTTTTTGGACCTGTTAAGGTTTCTTTGACTGGAATGATAGTGTTAACTAAATATCTTGCTAAAGTTCTAGACAGTTTCTACTTTATGTGAATATAATTTCTATGTGTTCTTCACTTTAGGATGAATAATATGTCATTGCAGTCATATGCCACAGTTTGCCAAACATGTCCCTATTTTTTCCTGCTTTTTGATACCAAACGTCTTCATGAAAGTGCTTGAATATTTTATATGAATGGTCTTCCCTTAGGATGGATTTCCAGGTGGTATTACTGAAACAAAAGTCCTGTTTTAAAGGGACAAATCCTATCTTGTTTCTTGTTAATGAAGTTCAAGTCTGTTCCAGTCACAGCTCTTAAAGAATATTTGACAGCCTCAGCTTAGAGCAGCTTCAGCACTAGTGTAAGACAGGGCGCTGCTGGCTGCTCCACAGCAGCCTCTGTTGATCCATGCACTTTCTCCTAAACTCAGATTCTGAAGATCCTACAAGCCTTGGGATCAGAATGAAAAGCAGAGAGGCGATTTCTCAATAAGATAACTTGTGCCAGGAGAGCCTGTGGTTCAATACCAGCCAGAATGGATACTCACGGTATTTCTGGTCATCTGCCATCTGTGGGTGAGGTCATCACAGCCCAGTAAGAAGACTTTTCCAGCACAATTGCCCAGGACTATTTTGTAGCATCAGTAATCCCACTGAAGAGGCACAGAAAACCAGAGTCAGTATTATAAGAAGTCTTACATATTGCTTCAGCAACAACTTCGATACTGGGGGAAAATGTTGTTCTTTCATATCTCAAGGAGGGAAGGTGAGGCCCCAAACAGCTTGAGGACAGCATGCCATCATTCAAGGGATGCTCAGGGGGTATATTCCATTGAACAAGCACGCTAAGTGTTCTGAGGTGCTTAGTCTTATATGAAAAGGTATCATAAAGTCACCATTAACCTGAGTGTATTTACTGTACCAGGTTCCCTGATAGCACACAATGTTTAATTGCTTAACTTGCTTAAAATACTTAATCTGGACCAATGGGAGAGATGAATCAGCTGCAGTTCCATTTTGGTCAGAATGAAATTTAGATGAAGTGAGAGGGTGTGCAGACTAGGCATGTGCCTTCCAAGGTGTTAAATGCACTTCTGTGGGGCTCATTAGTCATGAGGAAGAACGTAATCAGCATTTAAGGTCTATCTACTTCTGGTCAGAATTTCTAGACTTAGCTAATGTTTCAAGGAAACTTTAGCCGTTCAAGTGTGGAGTTCGGTTTCATAGCTTTTCTGGTTCAAGAGGTAAGCACAGAACCCTAACTCCATCTCAGAGTGCTCCTGGCACCCGAATGGGTTTCCCCTCCAGCCTTCTGACCCCTCCACAATGGGGTTCCTCCCAGCTTTTGGTTTCTCTTGTCCACAGCCATGGCTTACTGTAGCAGTGGGTCATAACGGAGATGACTTGGTTCAATTCTATCGTTCCTCATATCTTCAGTATCCAGTAGCATCTTGATTGGGTCTCTTATGCAAATTCTTGATGCAGAGAATGAAGCCTGGCTCTGTATGGACACGCATCACTCTGATCTACCCAGCTGCGGACAAGGGACAAGGTCACTTGGCATGAACATGGACACTTAAACCCATCTCTTCAGCCACCTCTCCTTTCTAGCAAGCACCCCACTGCTGTCCTGAAGCAGGTTTTGCTTCTTGTTCTCTTGTTTTGTCTTTAGCTCATTCATTTGTTCGTTTTTCCATTCACCCACCCAAAGTTTACTGAGTGCTCCTCCCTGCTGAGCGCCTGCTGGGCTCACCTCTCTACTTCACCACTGCTTATTCACTTACTTAGGAGAAACTGTGGCCTGAAATATTAAGTGGAACATACCAGAAATAAGTGTTTCGTACACTTTAAACTGCATGCCATTCTGAGTAGTGCAATGATATGCTTTGTTCGTTGAGGACATGAATCATCCCTTCATCCACGGTAACTGCATCACATGCTCTCCCCACCTGCTAGTTCCTTTGCAGCTGTCTTGGACATCAGAGTGACTGTCATGGTGCTTCTCTCTGGGTAGCCCTTATTTTACCAAATGATGGCCCTGAAACACAAATGAGTGATACTGCAGATCTTATTACCGTATCTTGCTATAAATGTTTTATTTTAATCTCAGATATTGCTGCTATTCTCTTATTGTGCCTAATTAAACTTTATCTCAGGTATCTTGAGTATAAGAAAAAACAGCTTATATATACATATATATATGTATACATAAAACACTTTTAATTATCATTTATTATATATATATACACATATATATTGTATATAGGGCCTGGCACTCTCCACGGTTTCAAGCATCCACCAAAGGTCTTGGATTTATCTCTGTGGATGAGGGAAACAACCAGAGTTACAAGATAAACCAGACATGGTCTCTGCTGTCCAGGAGCTCTTGGTTCAGTCTAGGGATACAGGCACAGAGCACTGCGCACTTGTTTGGGTTTGAAGAACAGGGCAAGGCAGAAAAAGGGCCCCTTAGGTAGGACTCTGGTGAAATGTGGTAGACAGAGATGGCATTTTGTACTTGTATAAGGGCTAAAGAGCTCTCACACCAAGGTGTGTGTTCAGGGACACCTTGAAGCTTGTGTGGGACGCAAGTACACATGTGGCTATGGAGACACTTGGGGCGGAGCGTGCAGCCAGGAATGATGGGAGACATGGCACAGACCTTGCCCGCTGGCATCTGCAGCAGGTGGGTCACAGAGGTCCAGGTAGAAGTTCCTAGGGATCAACTTGTGAAGGTGTTATTGGATCTATATAAAGTTCTGTTGTAACAATCAGAAAATGAGGCATAGCTTTAAAAAAATGTCTGATGGGGTGCATGGCCATCATGGAAGGTTGAAGGATTAGGTTCGTTCTTGTTTCCCAGGTAGTTTTGCTTTTTAGTCATACACAAGTATGAAAAGGAAGTGTCAGAAATAAAAGAGACAAACACAACAGACTAATGAGAAGTGTAAATGCCATAATAATGCTGAACAGATTACCTCAAGGTGCTCACCACCCAACTGTTCACTTGTTCTCCTGGGCTTTTGCCCACTTACATGTGTGCTATACAAGTATTACCAAACAAAAATAAAAAGTAAAAAAAAAGCAAAAAAGTTAAGATGACCTACAACTTGATTTAATATTTACTATGATATTTACTACTATAAACAACTGTGCTTTTCTGAATAATCTCTATGTGGACTGTATGTATTACAATCATCTGATCATAGATGAACTAATTGGTTCATCATGAAACTACAGTAATTTCTTACACAAGTCCATGCAGACTCACATAAAGGCATGTAGTGAGGAGGTGTCCACTGGACTGAGATAAAGGCAGGCCTCTGGATCCCTTGTCTTCTTTTGCTTTTAAAAGCTCCAGGGAAGGTGAGAATGGTGGAAGGAAGAATGTGGAGACGGAAAGTAGGATGGTGGGGTGTCCCATCCACGGGTCCTGTGGTAGGGTTGGGCTGACGGTGTGGTGGGGCGTCCCATCCACGGGTCCTGTGGTAAAGTTGGGCTGACGGTGTGGTGGGGTGTCCCATCCATGGGTCCTGTGGTAGGGTTGGGCTGATGGTGTGGTGGGGCATTCCATTCCATGGATCCTGTGTAGGGTTGTGCTGGCAGTGGAAGGATGATTATGGGGCGTCTCATCCCTGCTTTTACTAAGGAGGAAGCTTGACAATGTGGTCTCAGACCTAGTCAGAAACCCAAGTACTAAAGCTCCTTCATTCCCGTATGTAGCTCTGTTTCAGTCTTAAGATGTTCTGCAGTCTATAGGCAGGGCCTTATAGACACTATTTCTTGCTGTGTTACAAACTGCTGCATGACTTCACACTACCGAAAGTCACTCACTTGATTCCTGAATGTGCGGTTTCAGCTGCTCCCCTCTGCTTCATCTGACTTAGGCTTCAGTTGCCCTGAACATGGTTCACTCAGAGGCTAGCAAGTTGGGTCGGTCTGGCTGTTGGTTGGACCTCTGTAGGACTGAAGGTGTATCTCAGATCTTCTTCACATAGGGTTCTACAAAGGCTGTTGAGTTTTCTCTCATGGCATGATGCTGGTATCAGCTGACAGGTGCCCCCAAAAACATAGAGAGGCCAGACCTCAGAAGCTACACGAGGTGGCTTCTTCCTTCTCAGGTTGGGGGTGAGACCTCATCTGCACACAAGACACCTATGAAATGATCTTAAAATCTACATAGTGTACCACTTGTAAAGGTATTAAGTCCATGGATAAAAGCTTTAGTCTATTAATGAAGGCTCTGTTACCTCCCACAGACTCAACCTCCAAATGCCCTCCTTGAGGACTGGGGCTTTACTGTGAAGTTTGTAAGGATGTACTCAGATCACAGCAGTGTATGCAGAAAGAGACACATTGCCCCACTTTGTGTCTGTGTTCATCAGAGTTCTCTTGAGGCCCCATAGAGTGAATATGTTAAAGAGAATTTATTGAATCAGCTCATGTTGGAATATTAACAGCAGTTATCTCAGGACTTAGAGGCTGAGAACCTGGTAGTTTCTCAGTCCTTGGAGGCTGGGTGGGTGCCTCAGCAGTCAGTGTGGTCCCACAGTTGCTGTGTCACACTAGACAGGCCAAGCAGTATTAATCTGGTGCCAAAGACTTGGAGAGTTCTTGGAGAGCTGCTGGTCCTCAGTCAATGATGGAAGCCTGAAAGTCCTGGTTTTCATATCATCAAGGAATCAACAGCAGCAGTAGCAACTGGAAAAGCCAGAGAGGGCAGGCTACGTGAGCAAAAGGTAAACAATCTTCCTTCTGCGGCAACTCATTTGATCTGTGCTGCTGTCAGAAGACGCTGCCCGCATTTGGGGTGGGTCTTCCCACATCAGTTAAGGTGATCAGGACAATTTCTTGATTGAGGCTCCCTGCTCAAGTTATTCTAAATTGTGGCAAATTGACATTTAAAACCAACTTTCATAGTACCTTGTGTCATATGTTTTACTTGGGAATATAACAATATTTATATATAAAATGATGTACAGAAAATATCTCTGATGAACTTTCTCTGCAATCTGTGTTTATTTTGAATTGATTCTTAAGTGTGCATGTGGCATGGACATATGTATAAGTATTCACAGGCATGTAGAATCTAGAGGTGTTGTGCCTCAGGAGTCTCCTGCCTTGTTTTTTGAGGTAGAGTCTCTCACTAGCCTAGAGATCACTGACTAGCTAGGCTGGCTGACCAGTGAGCCCCCCGGAGCTCTGCCTGTCTCTGCCTTCTCAGAGCTGGGATTACAAACATGGATCACCTCATGCAGCTTTTTGAAAATAAGGTTCTGGGGATCAAACTCAGGTCCTCATGCTTGCAAAGTGAGCACTATATTGACTGAGCCACCTCCTTAGGCTTCAAATTGGTTCTTCAATTTTTTCCTGTCCCATAGATTTCCCATGAAAGTAGTTTTCTTTCATCAAACAACCCAGAGGCCATTATTATTCAGGCATCAGTTTTGCAGTATAGTCTTTCCTAGTTTAATTTATAGCTTTCATTTTAATATTTTTTCTATGCATAGGCTCACCTTCAGGTCAATTTGAATGTGTTTGGTTGACTGAATACAAATCTCCCATAGCAAAAACTCTGTGGTATATTTAAGAAGACAACAGTTTCTGAGTTCATTCATAATAAGTCATCTCAGGTAAAATGCAAAGTTCTCACATGTGACAGTTCTGTTTTGTTCAGCTGCTATCTAAGGCATTGAATGATCCTGGTTTGTGGGGAGGATGCTGGGAGGAAAATATGAGCTGGCTGAGGAAGAGACATCCTTTCCTTGGCCCAAGAAAAAGCAACATAGTGAGCAGCCGTCCTTGAAATAGCCTCAAGTCCTCTTGTTCCAGTGGATAGGGTCTGAACCAGATGCTTCCAGGTTCTTGGTTCTCATTTACAATGAAACACAAAGGCACACATAGATCGCAAAGTAGCAAGGAAACTTTATTCAAAAGCAAAGTGATAGTACGGATCAGACTCCCTATAAAGAGTGATGGAGACCACGTGAGTGAGAGTACTCAAGGGACCTGACTATTGTTTGGGGCTTCCTTTCTGGGCTTCGGGAGAAGGAAGAGTTTGGTTACTAAGGGTATGGTTTGAGTGGTCCTCTATTTTGACCCACAGATTTAGATTATGTAGGCTTTTGCTCACTGTGCATGTCCCTTCCCATAATACATCTTATTTTATCATATGCCTGCTCAATTATGCATAAGCACAAGATGGTAATTATGGTATTCTCCCTAAAAATTCACTTGGAGGAACTAATTTGCCTTATTTATTGTACATGTACCCCAAAAAAAACCGGTTCAGGACAGATTGGCCCTCTACCTTCTATTTTGAGATATAAATAAGAATGCATATGAATAGAAACTGTCATGTTTCATTGTTGTTAAGGGGAGGGGAAGGAGAAACTTACTCCATTGTTTGAGAGGGGTGTGTGTGTGTTGAGGGGTAAGGGTTTCAGGTTTCCAAGTGCATTATTAGAAGAGGGGTCTGTGCAGAGCCCAGACCAAGTGGAGTCCCAGCATGCTAAGCTATTCCTTATGGTTGCCTGCCTCAGTGTGTCTCCCTTTCCTTAGGTGACAGGGTTCTTTCCTTAGGTGACAGTCGTCCTTTCAAACATAAAGTGGTCTGCTCTTAGGCTTGGTTTCATTGTCCTTGCTTTCAGTTGCCCTAGTCAGCAGTGTAGGCCCATCATCTCACATGACCACAAGGAGCCCAAGGGCCATAAGGAAGAGAGACCACATTCACATTTCTTTTATTTCAATATTTTATTCCTGGTCGTTAATTTCTTACAGTGCCTAACATACATTAAATTTCATTGTAGGTATATATGCCAAGCTTTTGTATATCCACTGGGGGTCTTGAAATCTCTCCTGGTTAAGGGAAACTACTATACCTAATTTACTCTATTAAGATGCTCAGTGTATAAAGCCATCCACATTATGAAAGACAATACATTTTGCTCATAGTCTACTGATTTAAATATCAATCACATTTAAAACCACATTCCCAGCAAGACCTGCATGGCATTAGGAGGCATGGTGTAGTTAACTTAATAGATAAAATTAACCATCACATACTTTCTTTGCCAGGCTCTAAAAGTCACCAGGTCTACTCAGTGCCACTCAAACACCTGACTGTGGAAGCCCGGACTGTGAAGAAGATAGTGCAGGTTGGGATATGGGGTGGCAGTGGGAAGAAATTCAGGGGAACCAAACTATCAGCTGCTGCACTGCAGATCCCAAGCCTCTCGCTGCTACCTCCAAAGGGCTTCTAAAGATAACATAATGGTTACTCAGTACAGTGCTACCCATACCTTCTTCTGACCTTTCTCAGATTGGAAAACACTCACTAGGCTTTAGTAACAGACTGCTTTAACATCACCCTTGGTCCTATCTCCCAGGAAATAATCATCAAATCTCCCTTCCACCTTTACGAGCATCTTTTCATGAGTCACGCAAAGCAAGGTCTAACTTGACCAAAGGGAGACATGATGTCAGTGAGTTTCCAAGTCTGACAGCTTCAGAAAGAAAAAATTTTAGAAGGGAGAGGCTGATGTGGATGTCTGTCTGGCCCAAGGCCTTTCCTAAGGAAAGACCTCCAGATTGAGGTGTCTTCAAATTCAGCCACAGTGGGTTAAACATGAGAGCACCCTGCAGACAACACCTCTGTAGGTTGGCCAGTGACCTGAGGCAAGCTGCCCATCTGGAATGAGTGGCACTTTTTACTAGGGTATGGTTCATCAAGTAGGTAGATTTACATTCCAGATTTTCAGAGTTATAAATACAGAGCAGAGAACAAAACAAGGGTCTCCCTTTCCAGGCTAGCTCACTGCTAGAGATCGCCAATTACTTGCTGCAGGTGCACCTTTCAACAGCAATACAGAACAACAGAGTGAAAACCATAGAGACAGTACTCCACGAGTATTCCAAAAGCTCATGAAGTCATAAGCTGTGTGAGCAAAGGGAAACCTGGACTGTGTTTCTATACTCTTTAAAATGTTTACCTATCATACAGGAGTCATCAAAATGCTGATTCTGATCTGACAGTTCTGGGGTAGGGCCTGAGACTCTGCATCTCTACAAGTTCTAGGGATTGTATGTTGGTTTACCAAGGTTGACTCACCAGCCACATCTGATAAAAAGGGTCCAGATGACAATCTCAGTCCAGTGACTGAACACTGGAATTATGTGAGAAGTTGGTAAAATCTAATCTCTGGGGTTGGGGGTCTAGGTATAGGTCTTTTGAAACCTAGGTGAGTGCACTATGTAGTGAAGACTGAGAATCATTGCCTGGAGGGAAGTTAATTGGTGACTGAGGTGAAACAGTCAAGTGTCTATTTCCAAAGACACAACTATTGGGCCTGTCATGTGTTTTGAACAAATTTTTACATTTTATTTATTTTTTATTTTATGTGTATTGGTGTATTGTCTGCATGTATGTAAGCACATCTGTGTTGTACAATGCCTATGGAGGTCAAAAGATGGCATTGGATCACTTGGAACTGGAGTCATGGGTGGTTGTTAGCTGCCATGCAAGTGCTGGGAACCAAACCTGGGTTCTTTGCAAGAGCAGCCAGTGCTCTTAACTACTGAGTTATCTCTTTAGCTCCCAGTGTCTTGAGTATTTGCACTGGTTCTAACCTGCTTGTTGTCATCAGCATTATCATCCTAGGATGCCTAAACATCTCTGTTCCTTATAATATGGAAACACCTTGAAGAGTGACAACAGTAGTTTCCTTTCCTTTGTGTACAGCTGGGACTGGAAGGCATCTACACAAGCAATCTAAAGTCTAACGAGTAGTTTTCTTGTTTCTGTATTCATGGGACCCCACATTTGACATTTTATGTATTTATTTTTTATAGAAACTTGTTTATTTTGTTATTTTATTTATTATTTTTGTTTTATGTGTATGAGTATATTGCCTGCATGTGTGTAGGTGCACCTGTGTCATGCAAGTGGTCAGAAGAGGGTGTCAGATTCCCCTGGAACGAGTTACTGACAGTTGTTAGCCACCATTTGGGTGCTGGGAATTGAACCTGGGTCCCCTGCAGGAACAGCCAGCCATCTCTCCAGCCCCGGGAAACTTGTTTTATTTTAAAGGAAGTGGATAAATGCTTCAGCCATGGCATAAATCTGGAAGTTTGTAAGACCTCTCTAACATGCAATTTTGTTTTCTGATACTTCCCAGCATAAGAAGCATTTCAACATTCCAGAACTCTGACGTACTCTTGTGAAAGTATCAGGAGAGCCCAACATTAAAGGTACTATATCTCTTGAGAAAGAAACAGCTTCTCCAAAAATGCAAATGTTTTCTGAGTTGTATTGTGGAGACAGAAGGAAGTCAAACACAGTGCACTTATCTTTAAGGAGAGAACAGTCCAACTAGAAAGAAACAGGCTTCTAAGTAATTTCATACAGAGAAATCATTTTATTTGGGATGAGAGAACTCAGGTGATGAGATATCATTTGAGTGTTGTTTTTTTCCAGATCTTCACTCCCAGTATGGGGAAGTAAGAAGGTTAAGATAGCATTCTGGAAGAGTTAGAGTGCACTTCTTGATAACACATCTAACATCAGCACAGGAAAGATCAAAGCCTAGAACTTCCATCCACTGCCCCAGTAAGATTGGGCTACATCATTTTTCACCTCTTTAAGTGAGCTGACTGTTCTAATTGTTTCAGGGGAGTAGTGAGGATGGGCTGAGGTAGTGTCTGACACAAAGAACATGGTTAGCCAAGGGGAGCCCACAGCAGCAGACAAAAATGATAGAAAGCTTTAAAGCAGAATAGGGGTATGAACAGCAGGAGACCTGCTTTGAAATGAGTACATCTAAGTGTAAACTACCCAGAGGAAGCTGTTCTGGGGAGTGTTGGTTCTGCAGTGCAGAAGGGAACACCTAGTAGACTTCATTCACTATAATTTTGAAGAAGCAGGACTAATGGGTAATGTGTGGAAGTTTGAGATAAATGGGATGATCATCAGTCATCCAAGGAGAGGTCAAAGAGGATGTCAAAATATTAGTCTTGGGATAGCCATGACAATGAACTTTAGATGTGTGTGTGTGTGTGTGTGTGTGTGTGTGTGTGTGTGTGTGTATAGGTGTGTGTGTGTAGGTGTGTGTGTATATGTGTGGGCGTAGGTGTGTGTGTGTGTGTGTGTGT
>NW_008338289.1:745134-748207 GCF_000622305.1 Nannospalax galili | reverse complement strand
GTGTGTGTGTGTGTGTGTGTGTGTGTGTGTGTGTGTGTACAGGTATGTGTGTAGATGTGTGTGTTCATATGTGTGAGTACAGGTGTGTGTGTGTATGTGTGTGTGTTTGTCCATATGTGTGAGTGAGTACAGGCACACACATGCCATAATGCATGTATAGAGGTCAGAGGACTTTGCATGTTGGTCCTTATCTCCCTGCTTGGTGACACAGGGCCTTTCATTTTGTCGTACATCAGGCTGGATGACCCACACTCTACAGGGAATTCTCAGCTTGACCTCTATGATGGTCAGTTTTAATTGTCAACTTGACACAATCTAGAATCACCTAGGAAGAACATCTTAACGAAGGAATGTATATTAGTCAGGGTTCTGATTAATTACACATGGAACAGAACTAACAAGATTTATATCTATCGCTATCTACCTATGTATCTTTATATATAGACAGAATTTATTACTCAGCTTACTTGGAAATAGTAAGAACGGCTGAATCACACCTGAGAGGCTGAGAACCTGGTAGTTGATAGTCCTTGAGGCCAGCTAGGTATCCCAGCTCCAACAGTGGCTACCTCACTTTGGAGAGGCCAAGAACCTGGTAGTTGCTCGGTACACAAGGCTGGGTCCCTCAGCAGTCCAAATCCGGCACCAAAAATCTGGAGGGTTCCTAGAGAGCCAAGGTTTTTATTCAATGATGGAAGCCTGGACATACTAGTTTTGATATCAGCAAAGGAATCCGTAGCAGTAACAACAAGGTAAAGCAATTCATCAGCGAGAGGGAGGTGGAATCAAGCAAAGGGTGGACCACCTCCCTTCTCAATGCTCCTTCCTTTATTGAAGAAGCAGAAATGACTTTATTAGCAGGTTACATAATTGTCCTTTGAAGATTCTTGGAATTACACACCAGAGTATTATATTTAATAAGTGAATAAAGTCAACTTATCCTAGTAAAAATATCATTACTTTTTTATAATATGTATTTTTATTTTTTGAGAATTTCACACATAAGTATTAGATCTCCATCACTCCCGGTCCCTCTCCAGCTCCTCCCATGTCCCCCCAAACACTCTTTCACAATTTCTTATCCTCTTCTTTATTATTGTTACATATGCATACACACAGATATATACATACATATGTATATACATACATACATATACGTACATATAATACACACACACATATATATATATATATAATATATATATAATGCATCGAGTCCATTTAGTGGTGCTCATGTGTGCATGTGTTTAGGGATGCACACTTGGCATTAGGTAACTTCTCAGAGAGCTAGTCCCTGGAGAAAACTGATGATCCCAACCTCAGCCCTTCTCTCTTCTTTCTTTTTGCCTTCCAGTCATGAGGCCAGCAGTTTGGCTGTACCATGAACTTTTGACATAACGCTAATGCTGCAGGCTCAAAGCAACAGGGCCAAGCTGATCATAAACCAAAATGTATGAAGCTATGAACCAAAATAACTCTTTTCTTTTTATATATCAATGGTAAAAGGTGTTTGTTGTAATGATGGAAAACTTGCTAATAGTTACACGTACCAAAAGATATTGAGTTTTTATCTTCATGTGGGTCCTTAGGGAGACTACATGGTATGCATACTGCATTGCTTATACAGAAATCACCAGCTGCAGAAAATGAGCTGACAAGTCACAGATATTCAGTTATTAGATAAAACATGGAAGTTTTGTTGAGCTTTTGTCTTGCTCCTCTGTGGTAGAACTAAGAATTTTAAGATAGAAAATTGGAGACTAGAGAGATGACTCAGTGGTTAAGAACACTGGCTGCTCTTGCAGAGGACCCAGGTTTGGTTCCCAGCACCCACATAGTAGCTAACAACCATCTGTAACTCCAGTTCCAGGAAATCTAATGTCCTTTCCTGGCCTCAGTGGGAACTGAAGCATTCCTAGGCAAAACACACAAATAAAATAAAAATTAATTATAAAATTTAAGACAAGATGGATCAAGGAATGAAACAACCATCTAAGACGAGCCTTGAGCTCAAAGCTAAACTTCAGAAGAGTCTAAACATCCACCCACTCCTTGGTTGTTTTGTAGAAGAAGCAAAAGTACAGACTTTGAACTTTCTCCAGACTGGAAATTCCTCAGACCATGCAATTGCAGAGACTCACCTCTGAAGCTGACTAGGCAAGGGAGAAGTAATAAAATACCCGCATTTCTTCTTACGCTACAGATTTCTTTCCTGAAATAGTTTTCATGGGAAAGATAGATGTATGATACTGAGCCTGCATGGAGGCTCAGTGGGTTAAGGCCTTGCTGCCAAGCCTGATGACCTGAGTGCAGTCTCAGAAAATCACTTGGTAGGAGAAGAGCACCGACTCCTGCAAGTTATCTTCTGACCTCCACACCTGCTCCCGTGTGTGCCTCATGATAAGTAAGTGAAATGTAGTAAAGTTGTATGAAAGAAGAAAAAGTGTGTGATTGTACCATTATTCCTCTTTGCCCTGGGTTTTTCCTGATGTGCTTCGGGATCTTCGTTGCAAAGCGTAAACCGTGAAGTTCACGAATTCTCGCTGTCCTTCAGGATCTCGATTTGCTGACACTCCATTTAGCCATTTCCACTCTCCGGTGGGCACATCCTTCTGTCGCAGCCATCCTTTTCACTTTCATTTCATTGAAACACGTGCTGCATTTGTACTCTTGTCTGTTCACTTATTTTTAATGGCTAGGTTTGGTTCCCCAAATAATAAAGTAACAAGAGCTGTTCTGTAAACCAGGTGTGGTAGCTCCCAATTATAATCCCAGAACATGGGAGGCTGAGAGCGGTAGATCTGGAGTTTCAGGCCAGCCTGGGTTTACAGCAACATTGAGACTCGTCTGGCTTATATGAGACCATTGCTCAAAGGTAAAACAAAGCAAAATGAAATGAGAAAATGAATTCTTATACGTGGAATCAGGCAGGCATTATTGTATCTCGGGGTACAAATTTAAAAGTAGGCGTCTATATAAGGAAAGTCTGTCTTCACTATGTTTTATTTTGATGTTATAAAAGTACAGATAAGAAGTTATCAATTACCAACATTATGTTTAGAATATAAAAACT
>NW_008338289.1:707061-744746 GCF_000622305.1 Nannospalax galili | reverse complement strand
GAGGCGACGATGGTGGGGGTGGGGGCGACGATGGTGGGGGTGGGGGTGTGAGGATGCTAGATATGTGGGTATCTGTGGTGAGGATGGTGGATGTAGGGGGTGAGAGTGCTGGGTGTTGGGGGTGGTGAGGATGCTGGATGTGTGAAGTGAAGCACTTGGGTGTGTGGGATGAGGCAGCTCTCAATAGCATTACAGTTCATTTTTCCCTGAAGTTAATAATTCCCTTCTGGGAAGATAGCCTATGGTTGAAATTGTAAGTACTCAAAACACATTTATAAGTAACTAGAATATTCCCAACCGTGTGCTGGATAATGGACATGACAAGGAAAAGGACACATTGGGTCTCTCTGGTGAGATAATTCTAGAAGGTGACTCATTCATAAGGGAAGGTGGGAGGGAAAAAAGAAAACAAAGTTGGCTGACATTAAGCCACTGAGAACCTTTTGGAGGAATCCCAGGTTAGTGCTCTGTGGCACCTTAATCAGGTGCACTAAGTAGAAAATGCAGAAGCAGTTTTAGACCATCCTTAAAATAGCCATGGTTTCCAGTTTCCATATTTGATGCTTTGACATTTGGGGCCTTGCCAACCCTATAGGGACCAATCTCTTCCAGGATTGCCTAATTCCCAGGGACAATTAAACCTGACCAATCAGCGCACTTTTCTATGCAAACCAATCACTCCATGGCCCACATGCGGCTCTTCCCCTATCCAGCTCTACAAGGCTGAACCTCTGGTTCCACAGGGCCGGGTACCCCTAAGAACAGACTCTGGAGCCCAGAGATGATTACCCACACTCACCAATCCTAAACTGTCTACTCTGTTGTACTGGTTCCTTCCCACAGAACCTACGGTCAAGGGTCCTGCCCAGACTCTCCTCCCTCCCTCTGCCTGGTCCAGCCTTAGGACATCCCCATATGGCTCTGAATGATCATTCCTCCTGGTTCTCAGGATTTGTGAACATAAGCCTTTCTTCTATGACAATCTTTTCAATCTTTTCTGTGTCCATAATGTCTTACCTGATAGAAATAAATCCTAACTCCATTTTTAAAGCAGCCCTGAAAAGAACTTTAAAATAACTGGAGATCTTTGGAGATAAAATAGGTCTTCGTGGATAGGGAAATCCCCTGTCTTAAATACAAGTAATCAGAGCCCAGAAGTACAGAAAAGAAAGCTAGACATGCATACGTGTGTGTTGAAGAAAGGGGAGGAAGTCAGTGCCTGAGATGAGCTTCCAGTTTCCCCTGGTGCCTATGTGATCAGACTCATCCAGTGTAGGTCCCACGCTGGCTCCTTACTTCTGTGCCAATGTGCAGCCTTCCATGGTGCCTTCAGCACTGCTAGTTCTGTGGAAAGATTAGCCCAGAAACATTCAAAATCTCATGATCCCTTGTCATGAAAAGCATATAGTATATTCTTCACGGAATGTTCCTGATCTCCCTTTATGCTTACTTGCCTCAAAATCTAGGTGGGTAGGTGGGGTAGAGGGTTCCATGGGGGCGGGAGCAGCATTAACCCTAAAGCTACCAGGATCAGGTATTGGGGTCCTCTCTCACCTGCAGGTACTGTGAAGAGCTTCTAATGACTGGAGATGTGGAGCCAGAGGTAGAAGACAAAGGCCTGGATATAAACAAGATAAAAATATGACCAAAATCCAGAAGCCAGAAGTAGGATGGAAATTCTGGAGACTTCAGGATTCGCATTTGGAACCAACTAGGGAGAAAATCAACACAGAAATAAGCCAGAGCAAGCTGACTACATTCCTTGAGGCTCTGCTGATCAACAGGTGATTCCTGAGGGTGTCGGTGTGGATGAAAAGGCCAATGAAGGTAAAGTAAACACTTGTTGAGATTAGGCTTCCCTAAAAATACATTGTGGGGATACAGGGGGTTTGCTGAGAACATCTGTACAGAAAGAGGAGAGAAGATGCGATGGAGCCTAAGAGAATGTGAACTGAGAGTAAGAATGTGAATGGAGCACGGCAGTTTACCGTTGTCCAATTTGTCAAGGCAGGGAAACTGGACGTTTTTTTGCCTCCTCAAAGAGTATCGATGACTTTGGAGGGGGTGATAACTGGATGGAGCATCCTGACTCACACCAAGAGCAGTTCACGAATGCAACTGTCAGCATTAGCAGCCAACACCCTACAAGAGGATGGATAAGTAACTCAGTCCTAGGGGGATTTTTGTATGACATCTGCAGCATCTTTTGAAATAGGAGATCAACAGATATTGTTTGGGAATTGTGTGCTTTCCTGCCAAAACGAAATACTGTTAGACCAAATAAATGGCAAAATATTATTATTAAATATTAAGCCATGTTGAATGGGAAGGTAGCCGTGGTAAGTTCCATAGCTTTTGTTTCCTTCGTAGGAATCCACGTGTGCCTAGGAGTGGGGGCCCAAGGAGGTGAGTTATTCTAACAGAATGCTGCTGAGTGGAGCTAGTGTGGGGAGCACTACCTTCTCATGACAGATAAATGGCTAGGAAGTTGTCTCAACAAGAGGAAAAGACAAAAGGGCTGAGGTGGCCACCTTTCCTTTGTCTGTCAGATACAAGTCATTCTTCAGTTTCCCGGGTCCCTCTGACTCAAACGTGATGATTTATGTATGATGATATAAACACAAGAGCTCTACTGGACTGTCTCTACCTCCAGCACTCTGTTCTGAGAATACCCAGATAGACACAAACACACAAGTACAGTACTGTTCCACTATGTCCTTAATTTTGCAGATCTCCTGCTCAAGGTTCTGACTAATGCTGAGTTATTTGTTCAGAAAGATTTTATGGCTCTCATAAAATGTCAGTCACAGTTTTAAAATAACTTTTAGCTTTTCTGTAACATGATGCTGCCATCTTGGTTCCCAGAGGGAATATTAAACCAAGGTAGCAATAACTAATCATTTAAGTAATAAATAAATAAGCCGAGATGGAGTGTTGTTAAGAGTTAATAGTCTCTCACACACTCCATAGAGGTTGAGGCTCCACTCAATTAAAGTGACCCCGAGAGGGGGGCCAGGGGCCAAACTGCACCCAGTCGTTTTGTTGAAGGTATTCAAGCCGCATACATTCACTTCCTTCTTTATGTTGTCTCTTTTCAGCAGGGAAGGCTCTCCGCAGCCCCTGGTCCAGAGAACAATTACGGTACAGTCTCAGAGGACAGAAAGAAAACTGGGGTCATAAATATGTTAAATGGGTGCGTGGGTTTAAGTGGCTTTGTAAAGGAAACACGGAGGAAACCTCAGACTAATTAATGAATATGAAGCAGCAGGAAAGCAGTGGGTTTGGGGGACAGGCTTGTTGTGGGGTGAGGATGCAATGGCTGTATAATTCCTTTTCCCCAGGAAGGCGCGCTTACTTATTTTGAAAACATTTTTCAAGATCTCAATCAGAGTGGCGTGATGGAGAAACGGCTGAGGAGAGTGAAGACGTTCAGAAGAAAGCACCCCTTTGACTGGGGCTTCTCTAAATGAGGTCTGAAAGAGGGACCTTCTTTTTTAAAGTGTTATTTTTGTAATGTGAGAAAGAATCATCACAATAAAGAGTACCCCTCTGAGACAGATTCGCAGCTCATTCGCATATACTGATGCCTTCCTGGTAAGTGGCCTTTGATAAACAACTTCTATTTTGGTCAAATAAGAGCTGAAGACTATGATGTAGCCTTCCCATGTGTTCTAAAATATTTCAATCTCTCTGGAGAATTGACTATTCTTCGTCTTTAAAAAATTATTAGCATAAATATTTTATGGGAAGTTAGAGACTCCAGGTGTGTCACGTGACCCACTGTGAACCCACAAACACGTTCTCGATCTTGCTCTATGAGGGAAGCAAGCCAGCGCTGGACTCTGAAGACATCTCTGAACATGAGGGATGCTCACACTTCTAAGAGCCAGCCAGGGACCAAAGATCAAACAGACTACAGCAGAGGCACAAATGGACAAAGGGCAAGGCAGGGAGAGAGAGAAAGAGGGAGGATGAGAGAAACAGAGAGAGAGAGAGAGAGAGAGGGGGGCAGAATGAGAGAATGGCACAGAGAGAGAGGGGCAGAATGAGAGAATGGCAGAGAGAGAGGGGGCAGAATGAGAGAATGGCAGGGGGGGGCAGAATGAGAGAATGGCAGAGAGAGAGGGGGGGCAGAATGAGAGAATGGCAGAGAGGGGCAGAATGAGAGAATGGCAGAGAGAGAGGTGGGGGTAGGTAAAGTACACAAAGCCACAGAGAAAAATGAAGCCAAAACTAAAACCCCCCCAAACAATAGAAAAATAGGAAACAGAAGTACTGCCTCTAGTTTGTCCGTGACTTCCTTGTTTAATTAATAAACTAAAGAGTTGAGCTACTTTAATGTTAAAATACTAAAATACTCTTGTCACTGCACTGGCCCCGTGGTTTTAGCTCCAATAATTATGAAAACAAACAAATCAAATCCCCGCTAAGTCCTGTCTACACTGACTCAACCAAATTCATCTTATTGCTATTGCTAAAGCTGAAGAATAACCAGATTGTAATCCTTAAATGTAGTTCATAAATGACGTTTATTCTTCAGCAAGTTTTACTAAACACTGTAGGAAAGAGAAAGGATTAAGGTTTCCTGCAAATAATACAGTGGTAAAGAAAAATAGCTCTTTTAAATTTTTAACATTTATTCATTTGCTATGCATGCGGGCATGTGTGTGTGTGTGTGTGTGTGTGTGTGTGTGTGTGTGTGTGTGTGTGTGTAATGGAATTCAGTTAAGCTTAGAGGCAAGTGCCTTTACCCAGTAGGCCATCTTACTGACTCCGACAGTTCTTTAAAAGTTAAGTAGATGTTCAGTTTGAGTCTGATAAATCAAATTGGATTATGTAAAGACTAGAGCTGGGCAGCACAAAGAACAGGAGAAGAAGAGTCACAGGAGACAGCTCTTGCTGGACTGCTGAGTGCAGGATTTCCATCTGAAGAGAAAGCGCATTGGACAGCAGAGTGGACCTTGACAGTCAGTCCTACAGAGCTGAGGATTGCTTGGGGCGTCAGAGGCAGAGAGATGAGAAGGAAAGGCTTTGGAGGCACTTGATTTGCATCTGATGCATTTGTTGCTTTATACAGAAGGAACAATGAAAATTCCCAACGCACTAGCAATGTGATTCATAATTTTTCTTAAAATTTTAATTTATTCTATACAAAAAGAAACCTTATGAAGCTAATGTCAAAGTCTCTGATAGAATGATTCCATGGAAGAACCTGGCATTGCAGTTAGTGTTTGAGGAAAAACTGGTAGCCATCCTAAAACACCTTTCTCTTTAATCATTTGTCTATACATACTACCAGGACTTGGCAAATTCCCACAAGCCAGGGTGGATAGAGTTCTCTGAATGCATCCCTCCTCCGAGAGCATGATGGGAGAACCATTGTCTACTGTATAGAAGAAGGGGGTCGGTGCTTACCGGGGGTGAGGATGAGAGAAAGGAGTAAGTGTTAAGCAGACACAGGGGGACTTAGAGAGAGATGGAAATACAAAAACTCGACGTGGTAATGGTGACATAACTCAGTACATTTATAAAAGTAATTGAATTGTACAGGTATTATAAATTTTGTATGGAACTTATAACTCAATAAAACATTTTCCCCCTTTTTTAACGAACTTTGGTGCATTTCATACACTGTATTTTGATTATATTTAGATGCTCTCCCCTATGTGCAACCCTCCTTACTATCCCTCATCCAGTTTCATATTCCCTATTATATATTTATACATATATGTATATAAAATAAGGCCTACAGAGTCTAATTTGTGTCCCCAAATACCTTTCAGTGTGAATCCATCCACTGGAGCCTGATTCGCCTACTAGGAGTCACATCCTTGAAAGAGACTCTTCCCTTCCCAGCAGCCATTGACTTCTAATAGTTCCTCAGGTAGAGCTGGGGTCTCTTACACACTTCCCCACAACTATACTGGGATTTTGTCTGGCTTATGTTTGCATGGTACTTGTTTATACTGTCACTGTTGCTGTGAGTTCATATGAAAAACTTCCCAAATAAACTGATTCTTTGTGGTCATCCACCACCTTGGGCTCCTACAATTTTTCTGTCCCCTCTTCCACAATGATCCCTGAGCCTTAGGAGGCAGAAGTTTGATACAGGTGGCCAATTCAAGGATAATCATTCTGTAGCCTTTTATTCTCTGAACATTGGCCAGTTGTGGGTTTCTCTGTTAATTGCCATCTGCTACATAAGGAAGCTTCTCTGATGAGAGTTGAGAGATGCATTAATCTATGGGTAAAACAGTAAGTCATTAGGAGTCAATTTTAATACTGTATCTATTTAACAGAATAATAATATTGCACTAAAAAATATCTCCCAGGTCAGGGTGACAGGCCACCAAAGGCTACATGTTTTTCATGTGGACGCACTTTTTTCCACAGTAACTAATTAATATCCCTCAGTCCTACAGGGGTACAACTGTCTCCCATAAGAATTAAAAAATATTTTTATTGATTCTTCAAGAATTTCATGCAATATAATTTGATCATATTCAGAACCCTCCTCCATCTTCTCCACAACTCTACTACCCCCTCATCTACATTCTCTGTTTTAAATTTTTATTATCTATTTTTATTTTTATGTGTATGAATGTTTTGTCTGCATGTATGCAAGTGCACCAGTGTGTGCACTCCCACAGAGATCAGAAGACGGTGTTGGATACACTGGAATTAGAGTTACAGATAGTTGTTAGCTACCATGTGGGTGCCGGGAACTGGATCCAGGTCTCTTGGAAGAACAGTCAGTGCTCTTAACCACTGAGCCATCTCATTATATTTCTGAGTCACATTATATTTCTTTTGTTAAAGGCATATTGAGTTTAATTTGTGTTCCCCAAATGCTCTTAGGTGTGGGTTCATGTATTTGGAGTCTGGTCACCTACCAGGCATCACACTCCTAAAGAAAACTAACCTTCTTTCTCCAAGTAGCTATCAGTCGCCAACAGATCCTCACCTGGGGCTGGAGCTATTTGTATACCTCCCGTAGCCATGCTGGGTTTTCTTCTGGCTTGGGTGTGAGCAGGTCTTGTGCATGCTGTCAGAAGCTCTGTGAGTGCATATATGCAACTACCCTGTAATAGCCAGAGAGCAGTTTCCTTCTATTTATCTACTACCCCCACTTCTTAAAATCTTCCCTTTCTGTCTCCCTCAGTGATCCCTGAGCCTTGGGGGAGAGAGTGTGGTATAGATGCCCCATTTAGGGATGAGCACTCTGCAGGCTCTTATTCTCTGCATGTTGACCAGTTACGGGTTTCTGTGTTAACCACCACTGCTGCGAGAAGAACTTTCTCTGATGAGTGCGGAGAGATCCACTAATCTGGTTTTCTAATTCTATTTTCATTTCCTAATTTTAATAAAGACTCAACTATAGAGAAGTATTTTTTAAGTTAGAGAACACATGGCAGTGTCATCACATGATAGCAAGATGCCACTAGTGAACTTCTCCCTGTGGAGTCTAAAGAGACAGTTGTGGTGTTCACAGCAGCCTATAGAGGGATTCCTAATTTGAGGGACCAGCCTCCAATTAGTGCAATAGTTATTACCATGGGAGGAGGGAGGGGTATTGTAGCCAGATTTTGTATTTAGCCAACAAAAGCTTAGAAGAAAGAAATCTTCGGAAATTTTAAATGTTGGTTTAGACTCCTAAACAAACCACAGTGCAGTTCAAACACAATGGGATCAATTCAGCTGATGGATCGAAATCTTGTAACCTCTGTATTGTGGTTAGAACTCACAATTCAGCACTTAATTGCAAATTTCCAAGATTTATTACTGTTGCTTTATGTCAGTTAATATTAACTTCTCCAACTTTTTATAGTTTATGAAGCTGAGGGTTGAAGTAACGAGTAAGGGCCAGGAGCTGACAAACCTCTCTCTCTCTCTCTCTCTCTCTCTCTCTCTCTCTCTCTCTCTCTCATCTCTCCCCCTCCCCCTTGGCCTCAATGCAATGCCTAGCATTGTACCAATACATACCACAAATACTATTGAATTTTCTTAATATAATCAAATCCCATGTAAATAAACCTTGCCTTGAAGGTGAGCTCAACTATGTATATTGCATTACCCAGCTGGTAAGATAAAGCCTGGACTGAACCCCAGGGCTTTGAAGACATATTTTGAAGTGGAAATGGTGCTATGGGTTTTCCTTGGCCAAATCTGATTAATAAATAAAAATAAGATTGCTTTCTATTAGAGTGTCATATCACTCCTGATATTCAAAAGAGACTTGATGGGTCTATAACAGATACTGTTCCTTCTTTTTCACACACATAATGATCCCAGTCTCTCTGGCAGTGAGTTAGGACCTACCCAACTACATTCTGGCTGACCACATAAATCCCTGATAAGATGGTTCCCTTTGTTTTCATGCTGTACCATTTGTGGAGGTTCCATGTTGAAAACTGAGTCTTTCCAGGGCCTTCTCTTCTAACCCACATCAACATCAGGCATGTTTTCTGCTTCAAGCAGTGGGATTCAATAAAATGCTATCAACTGATACTTCCCCATTAAAAGAAGAAAAGAATGGTCATTCCATATGGTTTGCTGCCACTGCAGCCCTCACTATATGGATAACCTTTGCAGCCACCAGCTGTGCAGCACAGGACTTGTGTGGCTCACATCCTCAGCAGGGCCAGAAGCAGAGGTGCCACCTCCTGCCCGTATTCTTTTCCTCTCAGAGTTGATTGTGGAGCTGGAAAGTCATCATTTAGAATTGGAAAGAATTTGTCATCACAGAAAAGAAGAAATGAGGGAAAGGAAATATTCAATTAATCTCTGACATGGAGGTTTTAACATCAAGTACTTTATGTTGAATCGCCAGTTATAAATGGTGACCTTGAGTTTTTTTTTTCTTTTTCTAAATCTACTTTTACTTTGTTGTTTAGTGCTTTAAGAGAGGGTCTCTCTTGTAGCCCCAGCTGGCCTGAAACTCTCTATGTAGACCAGGCTAACCACAATCACACAGAGATCCACCTGCCTCTGCCTCCTGAGTACTGGAATTAAAGGTGTGCACCACCACATCCAGCTAGAGTCCTATGTTATATTGAGCTGTTGCTGCTCTGTGAAACCCATTCAGGTTCATATGTCTAAAATTGAAATTTGAGATCTGCATGACTCTGAAACCTGAGATCCTGGAGCCACACTTCAACCCTAAAAGTTGTAACTTGCTGAGATTCTGCCCTTCCGTGCTTGTGAAGTGCTGCATCAGCAGGGGACCACACAGTTGATCCAAATGAAGACATCATTGAGAGTTAAAAGGGACATATGAACCAGTATGTCAGGATAGCCAGTATTACTAAGGTTAACCTCTGTGACATGGGGACCTACTGTAGTCACCTGTGCCCTAGAGGATCCCATGGCAGGGGATCCCATCACAGCAGAGGCTGCTTAGGGCTTTTCTTGAGCTAACCATGTGGTGATGGTGGAGACCTACTTCTTCATGGAGACCGTAGTATGGTTCACCGTAGCAGAAGGAGGTGAAATGGGAAAGAGGAAAGGGAGAGAAAAAGCTTGTGAACACTTTATAATTCTTCAGAAAGTGAGCACTGCAACTCCATCTGTTGTTTTAAAAGCAACAGGGGCTGGAGAGATGGTTCAGCAGTTAAGAACACTGGCTGCTCTTGCAGAGGACCTGGGTTCAATTCCTAGCACCCACATGGCAGCTAACAACCATCTGTAACTCCAGGTCCAAGGAAATCTGGCACCCTCTTCTGACTTCCATGTGCATTGCATGACACCGGTGAACTTACACAGGAGCATGTAATACACTCATACACATAAAATAAAAATAATTAAAATATATTTTAAATTTCAGTAACACTTCTGATGCCATAGAGCAAGTCTTACATGCACCATTATCATTTGCAGAAGCACCTACTATAACAGACCTAGACCAGAACCTCTTTATGATGAGCTGTTTGTCTGACTGTATCCATGTGTGTGTAAACATGTTCAAAAAGGTTCCGATTGCTCAGGTTTTATTTTCACCTCTGGAAAGTACACTGCTTATACTCTCAGTTCAAGTCATAGACATGGTGTGTCTGGTTAATCAGATGAAAATCAAAAGGACCATAGCTCTTTATCTCTCAACAAAAAACCGCGTTTCTCCTCCTCTTTCTCTTACTCCGCCATCCCTAAAATACACGCATATTAGACATGCATTATTGGAAGAAGCCAGAGGAAAAAGAGCTAACGAGTTTAGAGGGACAGAAGGTTTAAATCCAGGCCAGGACCCCAGCCCTACAGAGTTCCTTCGTTTGAAGACCTCCTGCTGTTAGCATTCTCCTCACTCTTAGCCCTGTGAGTTTCTGCTGGGGTACCAGCCCAAATGTAGAGGTAGGAGTTTCAGCTTGATGCTGAGCATGCTCACTTGTTCCAGCTCCTGAGGATGCCTGATCATGGATTAGAAAGTTAGCACAGGTAGGTACTGAATTCTTCACATGGACAGGACTGTCTTTGCACCCAGGTTTGGTGATACTGCCATGACTGGCTTTGCCATTTCACACTTGAGAGCTTCCCTATGTGTGGCAGGGTCCCCTTCAGGGCTGAGGAAGGCAGTGGTCTTTGAGGTCACACAGAATCTTGGCAAGCAAATCCTTTAGTCCGGGCTCACTTGCTGCTGGAGGCCTGCCAAGCCTCACACCAAGAAAATGATGGCACTTAATTAGGGGGGACACCTCGCTTTACATGAGAGGGAAGGGTGAAATGAGAAAAATTAATTCATGACTATGTAATAGGTATAAAGCACTTTCAATAGGCAGAGGTTGCCATTTGGCTAAAAAAATAAAGGAAAAGAAAAAACAAAAAAGAAAAAAGCTGTCTTCTCATTAGACTGAAGTGTGGGTATCTTGGCTGCTTGGCGTTTTGGCAGCAGTCAAAGGCAGCATGGAAGCTAAAAAGCCATTGCAATAAACCTCAGAGCTTTGTCCTATTAAAAATGTCAGACTCGTAAATCACAACCTTAATGACCAAGGAGGGAGGAGATCAATAAGTTTTGGGAAGCCATCTATAGAAATGTCATATGGTGTTATTTAACATAAGATCACTAAGGTGGTTAACATTCCCAGCAAGCCGAAGATCAATGTGAAGAGCCATACTAGAACACGAAGTTTGAGTTCACTTTTAGGCCAGGAATTTAGGAGTAGATTCTCCTAATTTTAGGTGATATTTGGTCTTTCAAGTTGCGTGTGTGTTTAAAAATAAACAGACCTATGTTTTATGAATTATTTTCCATTTCAGAATCTTCAAACTACAGATAAAAAATAATTGCATCTGTTTTATTGGCCAGATTGTTTTAAAACTCTCCTTAAATTTAACAACTATGTAGTATATGGAAAAAAACAAGAAGTGAAATTAAACAAAAGGAAGGGATTTACTGTTGTGGCCGTGAACGTGGGAACATTCCCAATGGGTCTCTAGCCTCTGTGCCGGAGAAGATCAAACTGTCAAATGCAAAGAAAAATGGATCCCATAAAAGAAATAATCCAAGGCTTATAATTATTCTTCGTGGCTTTTTCTTCTCCCTTCCTCACACCTCCCTATCTCTGAACTATAGCTACATTCAGAAGCTTTCTCATCAGAGGAGGGGAAAAGCCAGACCCCACATTTTATATGTTATTCATTTTACCAGAAGTTTTAAAATTGTTTTATTTAATGAGTTTCTCTTCACAATCACAAAAGATATAAATAAGATGCCGTAATAGTCAGGAGAAGAAGATCTTTTGAGGTCTTGACCAAACTGTTTCGCAGGGACTGAGGACCACTTCTGATGCTCATTCTAAAAGAAATATTTTAAGCAAACCATAAAAGTGGGCTTGACCCCTTCCATGGGCCCATCGTAAATCAATTGTTAAAGGAAGGGTGAAGACTGAGGAGGAGGTCAGAGGTGGCAGAGAGGCCACAGAGAAAGGACAGTGTGAGGAAGCAGGGTGAGAACTAGAGGGGAAATAGGGCAACTTTTGGTCAAGTAGCATCATTAATTCGGAATCCTTGGTCACATTGCTTGTTCAACATGTCATAGATGTGAAATGAGAGTCACATAAAAAATTCCAATGGCAAAACTTAAAGCCCTGAGTTGTTTCATTCAGAAAGCTGTTTTGAGCAATTGGAAGAGAGAAATTTGGTTAAAACTAAGAAACTATCAACATAGCCTAGGTCCTTGGGGAAGCACTTCATCCGGAACAGGGCAGCTTACACTAGTCTCCCATGTTTCATTGCAAGATCGACCTTAAAATATGCAGACAGGATTGAGACACGAAATCTGCATTTTTGTCATGTTCTGAGACATGCTTTAAATACCTTGCAAAATTGACCTTACACTCTCCTTCACAAAGAGAAAAATAAAAGAATAATGAGTCAACATGTTAACTAATTAAAATATAAAAACTTTTGCTTTGCTGTTGTAAAAAAAAAAGTGCCAAGTGCAAAGTTTGAATGATCAATGCATCTAATCGTTTGTTTCATTGGGGTAGATTCAAGTTTGAAACGCAGACAATTATCAGGATTCACATTTGAATGAAAGCTGGCTGGACTGATTTGTAAGGATACAATTTATTTGGCAATAATGACATTCCTTGAGTTGCACCAGAAAAACAAAGGTTGATTTATTTCCTAATAACAAAGACAAATGGCCCTTCCGTGGCCTTTTCCTCACTCTCTGCGTGAAGGGCCAGGTTGCCAGCAGACTCTTCATCCTCTCCCTGCAGGAGGATTCTAGACCAACAGGAATAGAAGCTGTCTGTTATCAGAATGCCTTTAAAAAGCCACAAGCTGTTTTTTTTCCTACTTGGCAATTCCACAACTTGGTATTTAAAACAAAGGTGTATGCCATAAAAATTTCATACCTCTTGTGCAACTCCTTAGGAATGGCATCTGTGAAAATTAACTCTGGTTAAAAAATGTTTATGAGATAATCCTTAGAGCATGGAAGAAATATTACAACAATGGTAGTGTTACTATAAAACTTCTATATTTAACTTCTATATTTAAAACTTCTAATGCTTTTGAAATGGAGTCCAGTATTTTATGCAGATGGCTCACTTTAAGCGGGACTGGAAAACGCAAATACAAGTCAAACAATTCAAAGGCAAATGAATTAGAAAGTTAATTGTTAGTCATTCTGTAGTTCCTGTTTTCTGGGATAAAAATCATACTGTTAATCTCATTTTCAAACAAACTTCCTGCTCTGCTCTGTTTTCAAATGTTCTGAGGAGTACGTTGTTCTTTGGGATCTTTATGTCTTGGGGCTGGAGAAATGGTTCAGTGGTTAAGAGCAAGGGCTGCTCTCGCAGAGAATGGGGTTCGATTCCTAGCACCCTCATGGCAGCTAACAACTGTCTGTAACTCCAGTTCCAGGGGAATCTGATGGCCTCTTCTGACCTCCGTGGGCACACTGCATGACACAGGTGCACTTGCATGCAGGCAATACACTCATACCAAAAAATTAAGAAAAATATATTAAAAAAAGAAATAAAAGTCTTGAGTGACTTCTAGAATTTTCTGGAGCTAGTTTTTCCAGTGTCGACAAGAACCTGGTGATGGGGGTTTTGGTTCTGTGTAATGTTCTGTTATTGGCTCTTCTATTAAGTTCTGTGTGGAAACAGCATGCATGGTGCTGTCCATGGGTCTAAATTAGGCAGGGAGCTGGAGAGATGGCTCAATGGTTAAGAACACTGGTTGTTCTTGCAGAAGACCTGGGTTCGAATCCTAGCACCCTCATGGCAGCTAACAACTGTCTGTAACTCCAGTTCCAGGGGAATCTGATGGCCTCTTCTGACCTCCGTGGGCACACTGCATGACACAGGTGCACTTGCATGCAGGCAATACACTCATACCAAAAAATTAAGAAAAATATATTAAAAAAAGAAATAAAAGTCTTGAGTGACTTCTAGAATTTTCTGGAGCTAGTTTTTCCAGTGTCGACAAGAACCTGGTGATGGGGGTTTTGGTTCTGTGTAATGTTCTGTTATTGGCTCTTCTATTAAGTTCTGTGTGGAAACAGCATGCATGGTGCTGTCCATGGGTCTAACTCATTCATTTTGATGGCTCTGTATCTCCTCATACAGAATATTCTGCCTTAACAGAAATTTGGGATTTTGAAACATGTTTCCTGTTACATACCATGCCTCACTAAACATTTATGCAGATGTCTCCTGTGTACAGAAGCTGGGCTTTCTTTAAAACATAACCAGAAGCAGGGTGATTAGCAGCCCCTCAGGTGGCTGTGCCGTCAAGGAGCCAAGGCTCTGCCCTCCCCTCAGTGCACATATGAGATCACAGCTATCTTCTTGACTTTGGCTCGGGGAGCTGTCACTTCTCTGTCAGTGAGGTAAGGCAATTGTCATACACTTGTTACAGATGTGTTCCTACTCTGTCAGAGGCCTGTTTCTGTTAGTCTTTACATTTGTCTTTACTAATTTTTAGCAGCTATTTCCACATTTTGGATTTTGAGATTATATGCACACATCTATGTGTGTACATATGTGTATATGTGTGTATGCTTATGTGTATATTGAATGTATATGTGTGTACATTTGTATGTGTATCTACATGTATATGTGCATCTGTACATATCCATGTGTGTATGTGTGTCTGTATGTGCATGTGTGTATTGAATGTGTATGTGTATGTCTGTATGTATCTGTGTGTCTATATGTGTATGTGTGTATTGAATGTGTATGTGTGTACATTTCTATGTGTGTGTCTATATGAATATGTGTGTCTGTACGTATCTGTGTGTCTATATGTGTATGTATGTACTGAATGTATATGTGTGTACATTTGTATGTGTGTATCGAATGTGTATGTGTGTGTATGTGTATGTGTGTCTGTATGTATCTGTGTGTCTATATGTGTATGTGTATATTGAATGTGTGTGTACATTTCTATGTGTCTGTATGAATATGTGTGTCTGTATGTATATGTGTGTCTGTATGTATATATGTATTTGTGTATTATGTATACATGTGTTTATGTGTTCATAAATGTGTATGAATGAATGTGTGTCTGTGTGTATGTATGTGTGTTTATGTATAAGTAAATGCACATATGTGAATGTGTGCATGTGTGTTTGTGTATAACTGTCTGTATGCACATGTACTTATATATGTGTGCATGTGTGTATGTATGTGTATCAATGTATATATGTATGTATATGTCTGTGTATATGTGTCTGTGTGTATATGCATATATGTATGTATGTGTGTATGTGTTTACGTATATATGTATTCACATTTTTGTGTATGTGAGAATGTGTGTCTGTGTGTATGTATGTGTATACATATGTATATATGTGTATTCATGTTTATGCATATGTGAAAATTTACATGTGTATGTATGTGTGTGTGTATTTATGTATATGTGCATGCACATTCAATAAGGTGAGCACCAGAAAGTTAACACTGGAAAACTGATCCATTAATTAACACATAAAATTTTCAACCAAATGAATCTAATAAATGTCTCATCTGTAAAAGGAACATAAATGTTTAAATGCTCAAATATGTTTATTAAGATATGCAGAATTTTGCCAGGCATGGTGGTGCAGATCTCTGTGAGACTGAGGCCAGCCTATTCTACATACTGAGTTCCACGCCAGCTGAGGCTACGGGGAGACCCTGTCTCAAAACAAACAAAAACAAACAAACAAAAGAAACAAAGAATTTTAAAACACTACATAGGAAATCTAAACTTTTAAAATGATATATCACATCTTTGGAGAAGACAATAACCTTCTAACAGTGGACATTATGCCCAAATTACTCTATTAATTTGGTATAATTCTATAAAAATTCAACATTTTTGTAGAATATGACACAAAATCCACATCTTAGAGTTGAAAATAAAAAGTAAAAAACACAAAAATAACTGGGTCAGTTATTCAAAGTAAGGAAAGGAGGGAAGGGAGATGGCTCAGTCAGTTAGGTGCTGACCACACAAGCATTAAGAGTGGGGTTTGGGTCCCCAGCACCCATGTCAAAAGCTGGCGTGGTGGAACACTCTGAAATTCCAATGCTGAGGAGGCCGAGACAGGAGGAGAGTCTCCGGGGCTGCTGGCCAGTCAGCCTAGCCAAAGGGCTGAGCTCTAGGTTCAGTGAGAAACCCTGCATCAAAAGGATAAAGTGGCCAGTGACTGAGGAAGATATCTAATGTTGACCTCTGACCACCACACCCATGCCATGTATTTACACACTCAAGAAAGAAACAAATGAAAGAGTGGAGATATTTACAAGATAACAACATGGTGGAAAGATTTACAAATAGCATTCCTTAGTGGGTTTTGGCTATGTTTTATCCACTGCTACTTACTTTGTCATTAAATAATTAATTCTTCAATTTGTTGTGATAAGATTTTTTAAAGTATTTTATCATTTTTATTTTATAGGTACGAGTGTATTGCCTTCATGTATATAAGTGCACCCAGGCTGGTGCTGTGCAGTGAGTGTCCTTGGGAGTCAGAAGAGGGTGTCGGATCTCTTAGAACTGGAGTTACAGACAACTGTTAGCCACTGTGGGTGCTGGGAACTGAACTTGGGTCCTCTGCAGCCTCTTAACCGTTGAACCGTCTCTCCAGCAACTTTATGCTCATGGTGACACTGAGCAGAAGTCCTGCCTCATAGAGGGACAGCCCCTCAACATCTCCCATAAGGCCTGTGTTTATTACAACTGATGGAACTATATTGATATGCCAGAGGCAGTCTAGAATTACTAATAAATAATTGTACTTAAAGAGAGGAAAGACATGATAGTATGTGTGATGCTTTCGAGTCTTGAAGACATGTCTCTGTCCCCTGGTTTTAGTCCAAGAAGGGACTATTTTCTGGAGTTTGACTCAAGAAATGAGCCAGCTGCTTAGAGCTGTTTCCTTATGTTGGATGTGAGTGCTATTTGAAGACGGCACACCCACAGGTTCATAGGAATGATTAGTGGAGTTTGAAGGACCCAGAGTACTCCCTCTGAGGATTAATTCCATTCGTTACAGAAGAGACTGAGACTCTCTCTCAGAAGTTTCTTGTGTGATCTATGATGTAAAGAGTCCTAGGAAACCTTTTGCTGGTCCCTTAGTGAAATCTCTGCTACCAGGAGCCAGTGGACATCATGAGATAACACTCCGTGGACTGCTGAGTCCACAGCTTCCTGGCTGAGTGAGCCACAGGTGACCATGTCCCCCATTTCTCCTGCCAGCGTGGCCCTGACAATCAGGAGCTCCCTTTTTGTGATTCCCCCTGGACAGCCATCAGAGCATTTGGCCTCTTCCCTGACATACCATTCTGCTTTTCAGAATTAATTGACTCAAATGAGAAGAGCTTGAACCAGAAGCCACCACTTGGGTAATTAAACCCCAAGACCTCATTTGCATGTGATTACAACCTTAATACAACCTATTCACTTAATGAGAGAAAAGCTGCCATGCAGTGCTTAGAAACACGCTAGGAATTGTTTTCTTTCAGATGCTGCCTCACTGGATCTCTACTGGGAACTAGGCGTCAGCATCCCCACTTAGCAGCTAAGGAAGGCAAGTCACTTGCCCAAGGATACAGGAAGAAAGAGCAAGATCAGAGCAGGATCAGTCCCAGTCAGGTCTAGAGACTTCACTCTACTCTAGCCAAGTGAACACCTTTGGAGAGCGGTGGTCCACTTGGAGTTCTGTAAAACTGGAATTCCACAGAAATCTGGAGCATCATTTCCTGCAACTTAGAGCAGGTGACCCCTTGGTCATGTGCTTTGAGGTCCCCAAGCTTCCCTAGCTACCCATTTGTTTGATGATGCTACTGATCCCCTTTGCTTCCACTAAGCTTCAAGAATTTATTTGCTCACATTAGGCAGTAGTTAGTTATACACTCCTGGGGATGAAAAAAGGCACAGCATCATAAATAGACTTAATCAGCGGAAATAGGAACCAGTAATTTTAAGCATGTAACAGTGAGGTGGTGACAGAACCCCTCTGCTGATTAGATTTCATGCATTTCATCCCTGGAACTCATGACTTTTCCATATTGTGATCATGTGAGGTTCTTTATGCTTACTAACTGCTCTACCAGTCTTTGCATCATCCTTTAGGTTTTAAATCAAATACTAGTTCTACGGTTTGGAGAACTAGAATCTCCCAAAGGCCCATGTGTGTGTCAAAGGCTTAGTCTCCAGAGTGGTTCCAGTGGGAGATAGCAGTGGGGATTGTTCCTGAGTCTTTAGCTCAGTGGAAGACATGATCATAAGGGGATCGTGAAATCCCTGTTTCTTCCTGTCTCTATCTAATTCCCAACTAATGATATAAATGGCTTGCTCCAAATCACAGCTTCTGACACTGTGGGTTGCAATTCCATGTGCGGTCATAAAACAGAATATGAAAAGTCTTCAAAAGTTGGAAAACGTAATGACCAAAAAATTAATTCAAATTCAAATGCATAATGAATCCGAGGTGTTTCTGGCAGTGCTTGTGCATGCTCCTTCGAAGGACTTTGCTGTGGCCTTGGCTCTGAAAACACAACAGTACTTTGCACTGTGCATGCTTCCCTGTCAGTTAACACCAATGAATGCTGCCTGAAACACCTTGGCCCAGATTAGAGACGACTGCATGCCCCGAATTACTTTTTTTCCTGTATATACAGTTTTCTGGTTCTTTAGAAAGATAATGGTTTAATTATTGACAACAAAGACTTTTTACTTACTTTTTTAAATTTATTTTTCCCTGTAGCTCCAGTTGGCCTGGAACTTGCTATGTAGACCAGACTGGCCTTAATCTCACAGAGGTCTGCCTGCCTTTGCCTTCTGAATGCTGGGATTACAGGTGTGCACCACCACGCCCGGCAACAAAGGCTTTTAATATGTTCCTGCCATCATTTCTCAGCATGTAACTATCAAATTAGTATGTAATTGGGTTGGATTGTGTTACAGTGCTTGTTTTTGAACATCGCTCTTTGATGGCCAGGGAGATGGGTGGTAAAAGAACTTGCTGCCAAGCCTGAGGACCCGAATTCCATCCCTGGGACCTATACGGTAGAAGGAGAAAACTAACTCTTCAAGTGGAACCCCTGGCCTCTGCATGCACACCATGGTGCGTGCACACACACACACACACACACACACAACAAACAAAATATGTATTTTTTAAAATTGTTTGGGTTGCTCTTTTTTATTGAATTATTGTAATTTTCATACAATATAATTTGATGGTATTTAAATCCTCTCCCATATTTCCACCTCCCCTTACTGACCCCATCCAACTTAATGTTCTCTCTGTCTCTCATATATACAAATATATATACACACATACAGTCTGATTTGTGTCCCCAAATGCCCTACAGTATGGTTCCATCCCCTGGAGTTGGGTTAACCTTCCATGAGTACCATCCCTGTAAGAGACTGTCTCTCCCCCCTCCTAGGAGCCACCAGTTGCCAAAAGTTCTTTAGGTTGGGTTGGGGTTTCTTTCCCGCTTCCCCGTGTATATGCTGGGATGTTTTGCTGGTTTGAGCTTGCATGGGACTTGTGCATGTGGTCACCATTGCTATGAGTTCATAGGAGTAACTTACCAGTTGTCTGGAAAACTGCTTCCTTGTGATCATCCACCACCTCTGGCTCTTAAAATGTTTCTGCCCCCTCTTCCTCAATGATCGTTGAGCCTTAGGAAGCCACGGTTTGATATAGGTGTCCTACTCAGGGATAAGCACTCTGCTCTGCAGCCTCTTATTCTCTGCACATTGGTTAATTGTAGGTTTTGTTAACCACCATCTGCTTCACAAGGAATCTTCTCTGGTGAGAGTTAAAAGATACATTCATCCTAAGTGTAGAGGCTGTTTTGAGGATGTGTCGCTTAGAGTTAAGTATCTCACAGACACTTATTCTCTGCATTTGACCAGTTGTGGAACTCTGTAATAGTCTCCATCTGTTGCATAAAGAAGCTTCTTTGATGAGGGGTGAGAGGTACACTTGTCTGTAAATATGACGATTCATATTTAGAATGAAGTAAGAAATTACATTGGTCTAGGAATGTGGCAAAAGTGGGTTTTTCTCTAGGACCTATGACCTCTACAGTCATGTATATTTGGCCATGTTTACAGTATCACATATGAGTTCCCACCCACTGAGTGGGCCTTAATTAGACAGCTGTTAATTACCCCCAAGATAAAAGTGCCACTACTGCACCAATAGTGATAATTTGTTGGGCCAGTCATTAGACTTTATTAGACTTTACAGCTGAGTAGGACCGTTGACTGGTTTTCTCCCTCAGAAACTTGCGTAGTATCCTCTGATAGCATGAAAGCTAGTCTTCAGGAAAGAGACTTCCAGGTCAGTTCCAGCTCCAATGCTCCAAGTCTTGTGTCCAAAATACAAATGGCTTCAGCAGTAGGGCTTTACCTCCAAATTCTGGAAGGCAATCAAGAGCTGTGGCAATAGTCTGTATTATTTTTGGAGTCTCTTGTACTACCCTGACCAATAACTCAAAGGGAGGTTTCTCTTGCCTGGCACTGCATTTTTTATTATACAGCCTTCAGCTATACATATGCATTTGTGTGTGTGTGTGTGTGTGTGTGTGTGTGTGTGTGTAGTGTATTTTTCAGTAGGACTTTGAAATAATACATTTCCGTCTTATTCTTCACACCATCTATATGTTATTTATCTCTTCCTTCACCCTCCTGTATAACCCTCTTGTGATGGTTTGAATGAGAATGTTCCCAATAGGCTCCAAGTATTTGGACACTGCGTCTCCAGTTTATGGTACTGTTTGGTCATGGAAACTTTAGGAGGTGTGACGTCACTGGGGGTGGGCTTTGAGAACTCTTAAGCCTTTCCAGATTTCTGGTTGCTCTCTGCTTCCCGTGCCTGTTTGGAGATGTGATAGGTCAGCTTTCTGCTCCAGCCGCCTCTGCCACCAGGCCTCCCCTACCATATGGACTCTAATCCTCCTGGAATCATAAGCCAAATAAAATCTTCCTTCTATAAGTTCCTTTGGTCATGGTATTATATCTGAACAACAGAAAAAGAACTAATACACCTCCCTACTCCCTTCCCAGTTAAAGGACCCCCTTTCCCCATGTCTCCCTTGATAACACCTATCTCCTACTATCTCCCTCTCTCGGGGTCCTTCTTACCCTTTATCCCCATGATTCCTTTCCATTTTCTTGGCTCCTGCAATTACATCAGAATATATCCTCACATCTAATGATCTGGAACTAAGATTCACAAATGAGAGAGAACACACATCACTTGTTTTTCTGGGTCTGTGTTGCTTCACTTAGTACATTTTCTAGTCCCATCCATTTAGCTGCAAATTTCATGAATTTGTTTTTCTTTACCATTGAGTAGAACTCCCTTGTGTAAATATACTACATTTTTATTATCCACTCATCAGTTGAGGGACATTTATGTTGTTTCCATGTCTATTGGGAAAACAGCAGCAACAAACATGGTTATGTAAGTATCTCTATAGTAGGATGAGTCTTCTGGGTATATGCCAAGGAGTGGTATAACTAGATCACAGATTTTAAGAGCTCTCTATACTGATTTTCACACGGGTTGCACCAGTTTGCAATCCTTTCAACAGTGAATGAGAGTTCTGCTTTCCCAAAATCCACACCAGCATTTGGTGTCATTGGTTCTCTTGATCTTAGCCATTCTGACTAGGATTAGATGAAGTCTTAAAGTAGTTTCGATTTGTATTTTCCTAATTACTAAGGTTGTTGAACACTTTCTCGGGTGTTTCTTGGCCATTTTTATACCATCTATTGGAAGTTCTCTGTTCAGATCCATAGCCCATTTTTTATTTAGGTCATCTGTTTTCTTCTTTGTTTTTGAGTTCTCTGTATATGCTGGATATTAATGGTCTGCCAGGTAAGTAGCTGGTAAATATTTTTCTCCCACTCGGTGGGCTTCATCACTCAATTGGTTGTTTCCTTTGGTGTAGAGAAGCTCTTTAGTTTAACGAGGTTTCATTTTCCAGTTGCTGACTTAATTCCTGAGTGCCCAATGTCCAATTTAGAAAGTCTTTTTCTGCACCTATTATTTTCTGTGGAGAGCTGCCTGTGTTTTCTTTTAACAGTTCAGTGTTTCGGGTCTCGCATTGAGGTTTGCGATCCATTTGGAGTTGACTTTTGTGCAGGGTGATAGTCATGGGTCTAATTTCATTCTTCTACAAGTGGAAATTCAATTTTGCAAGCACCATTTGTGGAAGCTGCTGTCCTTCCTCCAATGTGTGTTCTTGGCCCTTTGTCAAATATCAGGTGGCTGAATTTTATGCAGTCATGTTTGGGTGTTCTACTTTGTTGTGTTTTTGTACCGATACTATACTGCTTTTTATGAGTGTATTTCTACAATATAAAGGTCAGGAATGATAATCCCTCCAGCATAAAAAAAAAGTCATTAAATGGATTTGACCAGATAGAATTTCCAACAATTTCTGAAATGGTCCTAAACAAACTTCTACCATTTCATACTACATATTTATAATTTCAAAATTTTTCAATATTGATAATTCTAACACCAAAGTATCAACCAAATATGAAAAATGTTGAAGATGTGCTATATCCTAGCCAAGATTTAATTCCTTATTAAAATAAACAAGCATATTACTTTGATTAGTATTCAAATTTGTTCTCATTCTTAATTATGGGTAAAGTTATATGAATACCAATGATTTATTTTAAAGTAAATTTATGATTCATTAAAAATGAATGTTTGGTTTGTGTACCTAGTTTATAAATATATATGTCTGGGATCATATAAAAATTTCAGGGCTGAAAAGGAGTAGCAGGTAGAGAATCTGGAGTTGCCCTGCTCTGCATGAAGCCCCCCTAGGATGTGTCCAAAGCACTCGGGCTTCATGATCTTGGACTCAGACCTCCAGAACTGTGAGCTAAATAGATCTTTTCTCTTTATAAGTCAATTGCCTCCGCTATTTTGCAGTATTAATGTGAAGTTGATACAACAAACATCTCAGAAAAATTTGTTCCCATCCCCCTGTGTACCAAGGCTCCATGGTCATGTTCTTGAATATTCCCCTAGTTTGTTTCATTTCTTCCGTTGTCTTCCTATGAGACTATTTACCCATTTTTCTGGAGGCCAGAAATTCTTACTTATCCTTGAATACCCAGCACATAGACTAAAGTGTAGAAAATGATGATGGTTAAATAAATAATTCTCAATGCACAAACCATCTCTAATTGAGATGATCAGAAAATGCTTTTTAGTTACATTTCCCAGAAAAAAACCTTAGCAATGAAAATGGGCAGCCAACCATACTTTTATTTAGTTCCAAAGCCCTGGTCAGTAAATACTGGCTTCAGAGGCCAAAGAAACCCGAGACTCCACCGCCTCTGGGCTACATCTCCACTTAGAAGCTCTCTCTCCTTGTAAGCAGAACAGAGACTGTTGGAATCTTCTTCCCCTCTCTGCTTTGGCATGTGTTCTGGGCCCTGTAAGGGGCCCATTTACTGGGTTTTCTCTGGTCAACACAAAGTAAATACCTTCAGTACTGGAACACTATGGAGAGCTGGGAGAGATCAAATGACTAGGGAGCAGATACCACCTCCACCTTCGTGCAGTAGCAGGCCGGGGTTCATGTTGTCCCTGGGCCCAGCGATTACTGCCACATGACTAGGGTTGAGATCCCCTGCAGGCTGGGTGATGTTCAGGAGGATTCATGGAGCTCTGGGGAAGAAGTCAACAGTAATGATGCATCCAGTGTGGGGTGCATTCTCCAGGATTGTAAACACCTTCCACATATACAGATGCTAGTGGATTATACATGTGTGGGAACAGAAGGACGGGCAGGGAAAGTCCAGGGTCAAATCAAGAGAAGCAAAGATAGCTTGGCAGGAAGATTGTGAATAACAAAACTTTTTTGTCCTGAGCTCAAGTATGAAAAAAATTCATACTTCCCCAAAGAAAAAATTACCAGTGAAAGCTACCAAAGAAATGGGTGACTGTTATGTGTTCCCTGCTACAACAGGAAAGGATTCTGGCAAATTTTTGAGTTTTCAAACTGCAAGACTCTCCACAGCTCAGACTCCAGTCTTCAGGGTGAGTGGCTGCTGAGAACTTCAGGGTTCTCTTTCATTGGCCAATTGCAGAGAATCTTAGGGCTTGCCCAAACAGGCCCCACAAGGCACTTTTATTTTGTGTCTAGCCTGATTAATCTAATTTGTTTTAGGTTCTGGGAAACTGGCTATACTACAAGGTAGCTTTCTGGAAGCTTATGAAAACTTACATCCAAAAATTCTTGAGCAAATTAGATGTTAAAGGGCCAATTGTTTCAAACCAACAAGCTTCTCCACAGGTGAACGTGATCTGTTCAGAAAAGGCTTGGACATTTAAGAAAAATTAAGTATGGGGATTCTGTGTTTTGACCCTTTTTGAGCTTTCCCCCTCAGGTGGAGTTTTAAAGGATCATCGAATTCTCCTAAGACAGCTACTAAAATCTGTCACCAAAAGGTGAGTTCAGATATCACTGGCATTTGATGATGAATTACTATTTGAAAATGATTCACATCACGTCGATGATCTGTCAGGATCTGGCAGAGTTCTTACCGTGCATTCCTACAACCCTGGAGCAGAAGTCTTCTGCCCCACCCCTGCGGAGTGGAAGGGCTGAAGGGAATAGCACTTAGAACAGGCAGCAGAGCCTCCTGAGGAAAGACAGTCCATTTCTGACAGAAGAATCGTCCATCATCTAATGAGAATGTGTTCCAAAAACTCCGTCTTTTGATTTCTGGCTCTCATTGTCCCAATTCTGTTGTGCTGGCAGAATCTATTTAGATAGTCCCTTACAGGTGCATTTCTAGAAGCCTCCCGCAAAGGCCAATTTCCAGACAGAAACTATCCAACAGGGTAGTTTTAGGACATAGGGTTTTAATACAAGACCTTGTGTACCATCCCTTCCCTCTAAGATCCATAAAGTGATGTCCGTGTGTGTGTGTGTGTGTGTGTGTGTGTGTGTGTGCGCGCGCACGCACGTGTGTGTACATGCACATGTAAGCACTTACCATGTGTGCATGTGTAGAGGCCAGAAGTCAGCATCAGGTTTATTCCTCTACCACTCTGCTTTTTGAGAGATGATCTCTCTCTGAACCTAGAGCTCATCGTTTAGGCCAGACTAGCTGGCCCGTGAACCCTTGGGAATCCCCCTGTATTCCCCACTCTCCTACAGTCCCTCCAGCCTTGGGATTACAGGCACATGCTATTGTATCTGGCTTTTTATGTGTGTTCTGTGGATCTGAACAGAGGTCCTTGTGCTTACACAGCAAGCCCTTCACCCAACTAAGTCATCTCCTCAGCCCCATCTTGTTTCTGGAGACATGGTCTCTCACTAGCACCTAGTACTCACTGATTAAGCTACTCTAGCTGGCCAGTAAGCCCCAGACATCTGCCAGTGCTGAGATTCACCATGCCCAGATTTTTATGTAGGTGCTGGAGATCGAATTCAGGGTCTCATGTTTGTGCAGCAAGCACTTTACTGACTGAGTCATCTCTCCAGTCCCCAGACATTTTTTTTTTCAAGGCATATTTCTATCGTTTATCTTGGATTGCAAACCCAAACAAAATCTCTTTAAAAGCCACAGATTAACACCTTCTCCATTTCCCTGGACCTTTTAGCTGTATAGGTAAATAATTGAGGCTTTCCAGATGTTTACGGTGTGCTTGAGAGGAGATGTTCCAAGATAAGATCCTCTGACAAGTGCCTATTAGGCTTGATTTTGTAGCTTTCCTCCCAAGATGATTTTCCTTTTAAACAGAACCAATTTTAATGCCACAGTCTCCACAGAAATACAATCAAGGCAACTGTTGGCTTCTTAAACAGTTTTCTTTTATTTCATAGAGAACACAATCTAGCCTTTCTTTCCTTTCTAGGAAGTAACTCAAAATAGAAATCTCTTAACAGAACTTTGTTTTAAAGTAAGAAAAATCCTATCACCTACCCTGGCCAAAAATGTAAGATTAGAAACATGCTTGACAGTGTGCAATGTGAATGCATGTGGTATTTCCTTGCTTAAAAATGCATCCCAAGAGACAGTGTCATCAGCAAAGCACAGGAACAGCTTTTATCCAGAGGGTCTGATATAAAATACAGCCAATTGTCCTCAAAATCCATTCATTTATTCATGTAAATTGATGCTTTTCAAGGGTGTAGGTTTCTGATCAATCTTCTGGAAATCTACCAAGATACTTGGAAAAATTATTTGCTCATTAAAACAACTATGGTTGCTATATTTATAATGTCCAAGATAAAACCTTGAGAGACTTAGAAACGCTTCTCTCAGGAATGCTTGTTCTTAGTACAACCATGAACTTGAAGTTGGAAAAACACTTATCCATCGGGGTACTCAGGTTCATGAAGAAGAACCGATCTCATAAGCTCTATCTATTCAGTTCTGATATCCACTGATCTATCCAGTTCTCTGTGGCCATGGGGTGAATGATGGTGACTCCAAACAGACTGGAGGGAAGGAATGGTTTTCAAAACACTATCCGTATCACTCAAGATTAAGTTGGAAGATCAGATCAGGTCAGTTTGTCTGGAGAAGTTCTATTCTAGAGTTCAGTAACACAACTCATTGTTGGCACTGCTTCATTCAGCCAAAAAGTCAGGTAGGTTTTAATCTCTCCCGAAAGAGTCTTCATTGTTGCAGGGAGCTGGACATTAGATTTGCATGCATACTAACTTTAATTTAGACATTTTAAAAGACTAGTTCTTGATATTTGCTTGCTAAATTAAAACACACATATATTATATATGAGCTGGGTGTTGTGGTGCATGCTGGGTGTTGTGGTGCATTCCAGTACTCAGGAGGCAGAAGCAGGCAGATCTCTGTGAAACTGAAACTAGCCTGTTCTATTATAGTGAGTTCTAGGCCAGCTGTAGCTACAGTGAGACACTGTCTCAAAAAGCACCCCCCCCAATATATGTTATTGCTTTATGGTAAGAAAAGTTTTATTTAGAGTCTTAGATATCATAATTTAGAATTTGAAGGGAAATTCTTTTTTAACATTTATTTTTATTTTATGTGTGTGAATGCTTTGCTCGCATGTATGTATGTGTACCATGCATGCCCATAGAGGTCAGAGGAGGGCACTGGATCTTCTGGAACTGGAGTTAAAGTAGTTTTCAACCACCATGTGGGGCTGGGAACTGAACAAGGGTCGTCTGCAAGAGCAACCACTGCTATTAACCACTGAGCCATAGCTGCAGCCATTAGGGGAAATTCTTTGACATTAGGAAGTCAGGGTAAAGTCACTCTAAAAGGCTTATTTGAAAGAAGGATTCTATGAATATGTATGTTGGAAGTTTTCATTTGCTTTCCTTTACTACACAGGAAGTTTCATGAGGGCAGGAATCTTGGTTTTGATTTGTTTGCTCTTGTTTTTTCACTCCCCTTCTCAGAACCTGGATTAGTGTTTACAGTAGGCATTCAATAAATACCTGGTGAATAAACGAATAGTTATGAGACTTCAGCACTGTGTGGTTGACTAGAAGATGCTGTTCTCACAGTTGAAACACACTGCTGAGATACATAGCTAGGCCACCAAGTTTTCTTCTCAACAGTCTGGGTGGGTTTATAATAGTGTGCATCCCTTTTATTTCTGAGTTTGGTTTCTTGAAACCTAGCGAGGTACTCCCTTTAGTCTTAAACAGCGAGAGTAGAACAATTTCATTGCATTTGCTTAAAGGAATGGAAAATGTGTTCCAATCTATGAATTTCCTCAACCGCCAGCTTTAGACGGCAGATGACGCAGCCAACCAACACATCTTGATTCACTTGATACAGGAAAAATATCCATGGCAAATAGTTGCTGTAGCCAGATAATCAATGCACAGAGCTTTTAAAATTCTTTCTGCTCAGTCTGTAGGACTAAAAGGACGGTGAGGGTAGACTGTCACATGGTTGATTACTGGGTCTGTCTCAATCTGCCTAGTACACAGCTCTTGCCTCCCTTTTCCCAGGTGCCAAGAGAAGGTCTACATGAGCGAGATTTCCTGGCCAGTGAACAAGGAAACAGGACACCAGCAATAAATGGCCCTTCATGCCAACCAAGATAGCAGAAAAGGGGCAGAAAATGGTCCCCAACATATACCCTTCTGGGGGTGACTGGGCTCACAGCACCTCATGAACGAACATGTGTCTGTTACAATACCTTATTAGATCTAGGCACACTCAGGTAGACAGACAAACTGATCTGCTGCTGTTTTCACTAGATTACTGAATGAGGTGGGACCCAACAAAGGACTAGGTGAGTTTAGGTGTCACTGCCTTAGTGGAGGCTGGTACATTAGCAGATACTGAGCAGTGCTTGCTGAATGTGCAGTGGCCAACTAGTTCTGCTTTGCCTAGGATTTCTCAGTTTTAATAGTGAAATTCCAAAGTCTCAAGAAAGCCTGTGTGCAGGTTGAACTGAGATAGTCAGATGCTCTAAGCATGCTGTAACAGTGATGGGCTGAGCTAAGGACAGGCTTCCTCTGGCAGATTTATATGGCCTATGAAAATCAGTCCATAAGTCTTGTCAACTAGGTACACAGAATATGCAAAAAGCACTAACTCAACTCAATAGGCCTTAACACAAATGACAGAACGCATGAATTCTGGTGGAGGAGGGCTATTGGGAGGGCACCGGTGGGGAAGGGGGTATAATGATGATTAAGATGTTCTGTATGAAATATATAAAAACTCAGTAAAAACTTACCCAAAGGGTCAATAAATATTTAAAATTTCATTTTTATTTTTTAATTTATTTTATTTTATGTATATGAGTGTTATGCCTGAATGCATGAAAGTGCACCCATGTCATGCCATGCCCACGGAGAACAGAAGAGGACATTATAGTTAGCTGCCATGTGAGTGCTGGAATTTGAACCCAGGTCCTCTGGAAGAGCAGCCAGTGCTCTTAACTGCTGAATCACCATCTCCCCAACCCAAAAGTCAATGGATTTTTGGACCGTTTACAAATTTTCATTTTTCAATATAACCAGTTAGCATGGAACACTGAAAGATGAGCAGAAAAACAAAAATCAAATAAGAAACATGATGCATGATTTTGAGAGCAGAGGTTCATGTTCTGTTCCTCTTTTCCCCAATTATTTGCCAAGTGACTTGTTTCAAACATACTGGTCAGTACAAAGGGGTCAAGGTTGTAGGCCAAATAATTTGGTATGGTGAAATAATTCGAAAAGAAAGAAATACCAAGAAAAAAAAGATGATCCAATTTTTTTCTCCCTTTTCCTTTCAAAAACAAGACCAATAGAGATTAGTCCAGTGAGCTCTCCGGTCAGGGAGTAACTCTGCTGAAAATTCATTTTGCACTTTCTCCCAGTGAAATTCCAGAGAGAAGAATGCACATTGTACAATCCTAAACATATTTAATATACTGTTTTTACAACAGCTGCTGCTTTCATAGAACTTTAACCCCGTTGTATAAATGCATCACCAGGAAAATACCCACGTTGTCATGGCGACAACCTCAGTGCAAGGCCCTTTGCTGGACTGACCGGGTGTCAGCTTTCAGCCTCATTGCATTCCAGGCTGGCATCAACCTCAGGCTAGAACTCAGACTTCATTAGAGGCCCTGATGAAGGACAGCGAAAGAATCCAGGGCAATTACTAGAACGGTAAGACCTCTTTCCATCAACACACCTGAAGGGAAAACTGAAATTAACTCCAGAGGGAGCGACGGCATTAATCAAGATTTTCTGGCATCTTCTCTCAAGAATTGCTTGCTGATAGCTACGGTTGCCTTTTCCTAGCTAATTTTCTGCACAGCCATTGTCTGAGCGGGAAGAGATAACACTGCAACTGATATTTGGACAACTATTGAAAGTATCACGTGATCAACACTGCACGTGTAAGGCAGCTTCTCCAGTGCTGCTCAAGGACTTGGTGAAATTTTTTAATGCAATTTGAAGAAAACGTAGAAGTAGAGTTGAAGGACTCATGCAGGCCAATAAGTATTTTTCTAAAGATGTCTTAACATTCGACTTTAAACAAAAATGGGCTCAAAGAGGTGGCTCAGAAAATAACGAATTAGAAAGGAAGGTTTCCAAATGAGTTTTTTGGGTAGAAGTTACACATGTATGATCTATCCAAACAAAGCACCTTGTTGGTCATACAGGAAACGTACCAGAATTGTCCTCAGTGAACTTACCTGACATCTGAGCACAGGATGAATTCAGTACTTCAATCACCACATGTTCAAAAACACACATTCTTCAAACCAAAGCTTATGCCAGATCATCCTGGTGAATATGGCAGAAACAGGCCCCTAACAGGCTGAGAAACAGGGGCACGAAAACCTTATGGTCTGACAACTGCTGTGTTTAACAAACCAACTAGAGTGGAAGAAAAGCAGTCAACTTTGATTTGTTTTCCACATGTGCCTTTCTGAAATCCTTATTTGCACATTCAACAGTCCACAGAGCACATATTAAGTGACAGCTCCTATGCACAGTAAATAATGGTGAGTCGCAGGCCCAATGCTGATGTCTCCTGTTCTTGGGCCATCAGAAAGAACTCACTTGACATTCAAGGATATGACTTATCCAGGGTTTCTGTTCCCTTATGATCTCTCTCTCTCTCTCTCTCTCTCTCTCTCTCTCTCTCTCTCTTCATCAGATTTGGTCCAGAAGATCAATATTTGGTGGGCTTTTTAAGAAAATTCAATGTTAAAGAACAAAGGAATATAAAAATTAACGTTATTGAAAACCACGTTATATAAGTATTATTAAAAGGTTTCGCCAGGCATGGTGGTCAGGTCTTTGATCTCAGTGCTCAGGAGGCAGAATCAGGTGGATGTCTTTAAGTCTGAGGTCAGTCTAGTCTACATAGCGAGCTCCAGGCCATTCAGGGCTACATAATGAGACCCTGTCTCAAAAGGCTGAACAAAAAAGGCTGAACGTGATGGTGCGCACACCTTTAATCTCAGCACTTGGGAGGCAGAAGCAGGTAGATCTCTGTGAGATAGAAGCCAGCATGATCCACAAAGCAAGTTCCAGGCCAGCTGGGGCCACAGGAAGTCCCTGAGTCAAAAAAAAGTTTTCTAAGTTCAGTGACAGTGTAGTAGTTTGTTTCTCTAGTGCTGTGATAAAATACCATTACCAAAAGCAACTTGGGGAGGAAAGGGTTTATTTCATCATAAGTCATAATATACCACTAAGGGAAGTCAGGCAAGAACTCAGGGCAGGAATCTGGAAGCAGAGACTGAAGCAGAGACTGTGGAGGAATGCTGCTTACTGGCTTGCTCCTCTGGCCTGTGCTCAGTCTGCTTTCCTACACCATCCAGAACCACCTGCCCAAGAGGTGGCATTGGCCCACAATGGGTTGGGCTCTTCCACATCAATTAGCATTTAAGAAAATGCCTCAAAGACATGGCCACATGCCAATCCAACTGGGATTCCCTCTCCCCAGGTGTGTCTAGTTGACAACTGACGTTATCCAATGCATATAGCTTTGAAATATTAAGCACATGGGTTCGTTCTTCTGTGTTCAACAATTAAGTGAGGCTGTGTCTATTGTCTCTGGAGAAAGGTCAGGGCCAAGTCAGAGGAAAATATTGTTTTCCTGAAACTACTTTCCAGAATCCTGACCCCTTGGGGAGATTTAGAAAGTTCAGTTTCATGGGGACTGATCAGGGAGGAACAAGAAGCATCACCACAGACTACAATGAGAAGCACAGGATAAGTGCCCAGGTACTGGGTGGGACGGGGACACACAGAGACATAATAGTGCCTACTTCCCACTTTGCACAAGTGCCACCTATTTGTATCCTCAGATTGCCTTGCCCTTGTTCCACATAGTGAGAATAGGCTTAGTTATATTGGAGTTACACATAGCTCAAAATTTCACTGGAGGCTATGTCATTACAGTGCTATAGATCCCCTAAATCTGTGACTTTATTTTTCATGTTTCAGTCACCTGAGGATAATCTCTCTAAAAATATTAAGTGGAAAAATTCCACCAATAAACAATTTGTAAGTTTAAAATTGTGTGATGACATCCCAAGTGAGTCATTCCTTTGTCCAGTGTATCTATGCTGTATACACTGCCCACCCATTAGTCACTTGATATTCATCTTGGTTTTAAGATCAGCTGTCATGGTGTCATAGTACATGTGCTCAACTAACTTTCATTTTAATCATGTCCCCAAAGTTAAGAGTGATGAAGCTAGCAATTTAAGTACGCCAAAGAGGAGCTGTAAATGACTTCCTTTAAGTGAAAAGGAAAGTTAATCAATTGTAGGTATGTATGAATAGGACAAATAGTATATTCAGGATTTGGTGCTAACTGAGGTTTCAGTCATGCAGTGGGGATGCTGGAATGCATGAACTTACCATGAGCATCAAGGGGCACTACTGCACCTGTCCATTGTACACTGGCTGGGGACAGTGGCCTGTCATTATCACATTCATTCATTGTACTTGTCAACTTGTTGCATATAGTAATTACAAACATAAATAAAACATGTTTAAATTCTGTGATGGTCATTCTGGGAGACCCAAGCCCAACATCAGCATCAAAACGTTCTTCTTGGGTCATCGCTGTTAATTTCTTTTTTTAATTTTTAATTTTTATTTTTTATGCTATCATTTTTAAAAATTATTTAATAATGACATACTTAGAAGAAGCATTTCATTACATCAGTATTGACATATTCAATAACAATTTTCTGAGCTAGGCTGCATCTCTTACTTAAAATTGGCTGTACATTTTTAGGTTTACAGTTGAATTGTTACAGTTATGTATAACTGTATTAATTCAATTGTAAACCTAAAACTTTACAGCCAATTTCCTGAGCTAAGTCTGCCTCCCAAGTGCTGGGATTAAAGGCATGTGCACCACACCCGGCTTGGTTCCTACATTTTTAATGCTAGTGATACTTAGATGTTTGCACATGTGTCTTTAATCTCTATGGATCTGATTATTACTAGTCACAGTCGGTTACACTCGAATTCTTAGTACCTGAGTATGGATATAAAGTCATCAGGTAGATTTCACTGGTAATGTTTATCACCTCTACTATTTAACATGAAGTAAAGTTTTATGCTTTGAAGAATTATTTTTTTAATCATTATACTTAAAAAAATTTTTAATAACTACATGATTAGAAGCTTTTCACTACAGTTTTAACATAGTCAGTAATACACTCCAGAGAAACAGTACATCTCTTTCATGAGTGGGTGCAAATTTCTAGGTTCACAGTTGAATTAATATAGTTATATATTATTGAACTCAGTATAAACCGTGTAAGACATAAAATAGGATGAGTTTTTAACCTTTAAAAAAGATCTCCACTTCATTTTAGAATATATTGTTCCTTGCAGACAGACTCATTGTCTTTGCAACTAACACTGAGATGTTGGCGCATGCATCTCTAATCTATATGTATCTGATTATTACTAGTTATAATCGGTTGCACTTGGATCTTTGGCACCTGTGTACATCTATAAAGTCATTGGGCAGATTTCAATGGTAATGTTTATCACCTCAACTAACCTCTACTAATTAGTATGACGTAAATTTCAATGCTTCCTCCTCAATATAATACATTTTTTAAAAGTTTGTTGACTTTGTGTGTGTGTGTGTGTGTGTGTGTATCACACAGAACATCCCAAACCATCTCATTTGACTATACACCCACTTCCCAGATAGCACCCTCCCATAGCCTCCCTCCCCCCACTAGAGCCCTTATACTCTGATATCCCTGCTACTGTCTGCTGTGTTGTCAGCACCCCCAGCCATTCCCCTTGCCCTTCTGCTAATGTAGCCAGCCTATCTAGAGGTCTTTCTTTTAGGAAGATCATCTGTTCCTCATTTAGCAGTAATTAGTTGTCAATATTCCTTTAGATAATATTGGGGTCTGCTGTTCATTTTCCCAGTTCTATGCTGGGTTACTAACTGGGAGTCCCTTTGGCCACCCTGGCCAACAACTCAAAAGAAGGTATCTCCTATCTGGCATTGTTCCTTGTTATGTAGCCTTTAGCTATGCATATGGATTCATAAGAAATTATATTAGCCCCTTTAATCTTTGGTTATACTTTCCTTTTGGGTGTTTACGGCCATACAGTTGGTCCAGATAAAACAAATTATTTTCACTCTTAAGGTCATTTGAGGATCTGTTCCTCAGGGGTCACATGGGCTTGGGAGGAGCCCCTGGCTCCTTTCTTTTACCAGTTCCACCTATTTGAAGATAAGTCAAAGGTCCTGCTTGACCATGGTTGGCTTTGCTTGGAAGCATGGAGGAAATGATTCCTCTGTGTTGACCCTCTTCTTTGTAGACTGGTCACTGGTTCAAGTCCATCTGGTGGGGTCTCCTTGGCCTCTTTGATTGAGAGGAGAGGTGACCCACCACCATTACAGGGCATTTTGAAAGATGCTCATCATCCCCTGGAACTAGTCTACCTAAGAGGGCAAGGAACAAAAACTGTCCTTTATGTTGCTCTGACCAAATTATTATAGGCCTCAAAGTATGTCTGTTAAAGACCCAAGAAGGTTAGTTCCACCAGTCTGGTACATTTAATGATTGTGCGTCATGTAGATAAATCTTGGGCAAAGACCAGTTGTTCTCAAATAAACCTTAGCTAGACATATATTTCTTGATCTGCTATGTATAATTTGTCAGTAGGCTGTAGGAGTAATATGGTTCCCTATGTTTTTCAAAACTATCTAGGCATCGTTTATCTTTCACATTGTCTCACCCTGCATCATGGTTTTCCCACTTAAGGTGCCCCCGTTTCCTCCCTTTCTCCCTTAATAATACTCTTCTCCTATGGTCCTACCTCTCTTGAGCTCCTTCTTTCCCTTTATCCCCTAGGTTCCTTGTATACCAATCCCTCCCCCCTCCCTTAAACTAACCCAAGTTTTATCCATATCTTCCTTATTAATGTCTGTTCCCTACTGTTCTTCTCTTGCAGGTTCTTTCTTTTCCTTTAGCTCCCTGGTTCCTTTCCATCCTCCTGGTTATAGTCATGTCTGGGTACATACTCATTTATTAGGATTTGGTTCTAGGATCCACATATGAGGGAGAACATATGTTGATTTTCTTTTTCTGAGTCTGTGTTACTTCACTTAGTATAACAGTTCTAGTTCCATCAGTTTGCCTTCAAATTTCATGATTTCATCTTTCTTTACTCCATATAGGTAAGTGCACCCATTTTGTGCAATGTCCAAGGAGGACAGAAGAGGTTGTTGGATCCCCTGGAACTGGAGTTATGGACAGTTGTTAGCTGCCATGTGGGTGTTGGGAGTCTAACCCTGGTATTCTGCAACAAGATCCAGTGCTCTTAACCACTGATTCATCTCTCCAGCCCCAGAACTGCTATTAAAATGAATTCCTCAGCCTCAGGCTATATGTGCTGTCAAACACTTAGACACCAGAAGCTATTTGTATAAGATAACTAACTTTAAATTTTAGTACCACAAATGGAATGCAAATCACAAGTTGCCACATTAATTATGTTATGTATGCATAAATATTTGTGTGTTGTGGGCGTGCCATCTGTGTGCATGTGTGTACACATGCACGTGGAGGACAGAGACCAGTGTCTGGCTTCTTTGCATATCCTCTCTAATGTATTTCTTGAGACAGGGTTTCCCACTGTACCCAGAGTTCACCAACTCAGCTAGACTATCTGCTCTGTAGGTTTCAAGACACACTAGTCTTGGCTTCCAGCTTCCTAGCACAGGCATTACAGGAAAGTGCTGCCCTGCCAGCTTTTTTTTTTATTTTTAGTGAATTTTTGTGTATTTCATACAGAAAATCTTCTTTATATCCCCTTCACCTTCAGCACTCTCCCATAGCCACCCTCCCACCACTAGAGTTCATACCTTTTGTCATTTGTGTTAAGGCCTATCATGTAAAGTTTTTGGCCTCAGATGTCCCTCAGTGAAAGTTCATTTGCTAGGATCTAGTCAGTCTGTCTAGTCACTTCTCATAAGTATCTTTCCTCCAGTGAATATTCTTGGCCCCTTTGTCAAATATCAGGTGGCTGAAATTGTATTTACTCATATTTGGGTCTTCAGTTTTGTTCCATTGATCTATGGATCTATTTTTTTTGCCAGTACCATGTTGTTTTTATGACTATAGCTCTGTAATACAGCTTAAAATCTGGTATTGTAATGCCCCCGGCATTGCTCTTAGTGCTCAGGGTTGCTTTGGCTATATGAGGTCTTTTGTGCTTCCATATGAATTTTAGGATGTTTTTTTCCAATTCTGTGAAAAATGTCATGGAGTATTTGATTGGCATTGCATTGAATCTATAAATGACTTTTGGTAGGATGGTCATTTTCACAATATTAATTCTTCCAATCCATGAGCATGGGAGGTCCTCCCATCTTCCTTAATCTCTTTCTTTAAAGATTTAAAATTTTCACTGTAGAGCTCCTTAATGTCAGGTTTATTATGAGATATTTTATTTTTTGCAGCTATTGTGAAGGGGAGTGTTCCCATGTGCTCTTTCTCTGATTGCTTGTTATTGGTATGCAGAAAGGCTACAGACTTTTATAGATTAATTTTGTAACCTGCCACTTTACTGAACCTGTTAATAATTTCTAGGAGTTTTGGGGTGGAATTTTTGGTGTCTCTTAAATATAATATCATATCATCTGCAAAAAGGGATAATTTGATCTCTTCTTTTCCAATTACTACTCCTTTAATTTCCTGCTCTTGTCTTATTGCTCTTGCAAGAGTTTCAAGTACTATGTTAAAGAGAAGTGGGGATAGTGGGCAGCCTTGTCTGGTTCCTGATTTCAATGGGAATGCTTCCAGTTTTTCTACATTTAGAATGATGTTGGCTGTGGGCTTGTCATATATGGCTTAAATTATGTTGACGTATGTTCCCTCCAGTCCAGTTCCCTCTAGGACTCTGAACGTAAATTCATGTTGAATTTTGTCAAAGGCCTTCTCTGCATCTATTGAGATGACCATGTAGTTCTTGTCTTTGAGCCCATTTATATGATTTATGATGTTTATTGACTTACATATATTGAACCATCCCTGCATCTCTGGGATAAAGCCGACTTGATCTTTGTGGATGATATTTTTGATGTGTGTCTGTATGTGGTTTGCAAGTATCTTGTTGAGAATTTTTGCATCTATGTTCATTAAGGATATGGGTCTATAGTTTTCTTTTTTGGTTGTATCTTTACCTGGCTTTGGTATGAGAGTGATGCTAGCTTCATAGAAGGAATTTGGAGGTTCTCCTTCCATTTCTACCTTTTTGAATAAATTAAGTAGTATTGGATGTAGATCTTCTTTAATGTATGATAGAATTTTGCTGTAAGTCCATCTGGTCCTGGGCTTTTTTCAGTTGGAAGGTTTTGTATTACTGTTTCAATTTCTTTTTGTGTTATGGGTCTGTTTAAGCTGTTAATCTCTTCTTGGTTTAATTTTGGTGGTTCCCATGCCTTTAGATATCCGTCCATTTCTTTTAGGTTTTCAAATTTAGTAGCATATAAGTTTTTAAAGTATTCCCTTATAATGTTCTGTATCTTTCTGGTGTCTGTTGTGATGTTTCCCCTTTCATCTCTGATTTTGTTGATTTGGAGGTGCTCTTTCTTTCTTTTGGTTAACTGGGCTAGTGGTCCGTCAATCTTGTTTATCTTTTCAAAGAACCAGTTCTTGGAATTGTTGATCCTTTGTATTGTTTTCTTTGTTTCACTTTCATTAATTTCTGCCCTGATTTTTGTTATTTCTTCTTGTCTGC
>NW_008338289.1:706154-706864 GCF_000622305.1 Nannospalax galili | reverse complement strand
TTTCTTAATTTCTCTTTTGACCCGTTCATCATTTAGGAGTGTGTTGTTTAATCTCCATGTGTTCATGTGGTGATTAGGGCTTCTTCGGATGTAGATTGTAAGCTTTATTGCATTGCGGTCTGATAGAATGCATGGAATTATTTCAATCTTTTTTATTTGTTGAGGTTTTTTTTTGTGCCCCAGTATATGGTAGATTTTGGAGACAGTTCCATGGGGTGCTGAGTAGAAAGTATGTCCTTTGGTGCTTGGGTGGAATACGTGGTAGATGTCTCTTAAGTCCATTTGATATATGGTATTGTTTAACTCTGATGTCTCTCTGTTAACTCTCTGCCCTGTTGATCAATGTAATGAAGACAGTGGGGTATTTAAGTCCCCTACTATTAATAAGTTGGGATTAATCTGGGTCTTAAAGTCCTGTAGTATTGTTTTTATGAAGTTGGGTTCACCAGAGTTTGGTGAATATATGTTCATGATTGTAATATCTTCATGGTTTATTGTTCCTTTGATCAGAATGAAGTGGCCCTCTTTGTCTCTTCTGATTAGTTTTAAAGTCTATTTTGTCAGATATTAGAATTGCTACGCCTGCTTTTTTCTTAGTGCCATTTGCTAGGTCTACTTTTTCTATCCTTTCACTTTGAGATAGTGTTTGTCCTTCAATGTGAGATGATTTCTTGCAGACAACAAGAATCCATTCACATAGTCTGTGTCTT
>NW_008338289.1:705290-705723 GCF_000622305.1 Nannospalax galili | reverse complement strand
ATCCTAATGGGTTTTCCTTTATATGTGACTTGTTGTTTCTCTTTTGCAGCTTTCAGTATTGTCTCTTTGTTATGTATGTGTAGTATTTTTACTAAGATGTGCCATGGAGAGTTTCTTTTCTGGTCCTGTCTGTTTGGTGTTCTATATGCTTCTTGTATTTGTATGGGCATGTCTTTCTTTAATTTTGCAAATTTTCTCCCATGATTCTGTTGAAGATCTGGTTCATGCCATCATCTTAGGATTCTTCTCCTTCCTGTATGCCTTTGATTCATAAGTTTGGTCTTTTTATGGTGTCACACAATTCCTGCATCATTCTTGTGATTTCTTAAATTTTTCATAATCTTTGTTTGAGAGGTCCAAGTCATCAACTTTATCACCCAGTCTTGATATTCTGTTTTCCATTTTATTCATTCTATGCTGAGGCTTTCTCCTG
>NW_008338289.1:695340-704899 GCF_000622305.1 Nannospalax galili | reverse complement strand
GTTTAGGTCTGCTTCTTTTTGTGAACTTTATGTGTCTTTGTGGTTACTTTTTGGGCATGAAAAGCTGGTTCATCTAAGCTTCTGGTTCTCTCTTTTGATTTTACATTGGAGTGGCCAGATTGCTTTTGTCTTCAGGAGTTCCCACAGAGGCCCAAGTCAGATGAGGATCATATGCTCTCAGGCCTTCTCCTAAGGTCTGGATCCTTCTAGGAAAGATTTTGGCCTCAGGAATTTGGAGGTTGGACTGGCCTGAGAGCCAGGCTCAGGAAAGATGCTGGTCTAGGGCAGATGGTGGCTGTACCACCCAGAAATGCAAAGGCAGATGGGGGCAGGAAGCGGCCCCAAGGACTCCTGGGGACTGCTCTGAGGAGCTGGGTTGTTCTGAATGCAAAGGATCAGGAAGAGGAAAGCAGATGGTGCAGGCCCAGGGAAGCAGAGGGAGGTGAGGGTGGGGCCAAGCCCAGAAGCAGTGTTCCTGGACACCAGAGAAGGCATTGAGTTGCTCTGGATGAAGAGGATCAGGAAGCAGTAGTAGTTCCCCTGGTGTCTGGGGCCCCAAGACAAGGAATGGGACAGGACCCAGGCTAAGAGTAGAGACAGGCGGGGGGATGGTAGGGTAAATGAAGCTGGGGGAGTCAAGGCACAGAGGGCACGATGGACTTACCCTGGAGAGAGGCCTGCTGGTCGGAGGGAGGCCTGCTGTTCCTACAGGCCCAGGGAAGCAGAGGGAGGTGAGGGCCTGGCCAGGCCCAGGAGCAGTGCTCCCTGGAGAGAGGCCTGTGGGTCCTGTAAGCCCAGGGAAGCAGAGCTCTGCTTAACTTCTTAAACTATAGGCTCATTCTATAAAGCACCCTTCCAGATCAAGCTCTTCCCCTAGGAAGCCCTTTCCAGTCACTCTCTGCACGCTATAGAACTGAATACAGAGGATCTGAAACCCTCTGTTGTCATGTTTGGTCACAGACCCTTTCTTATGATTATTATTTTGTATAATTATATTTCTACACCAGGGATTAAGATTCATGCTTCGCACAGGTTCACCCCAAACCCCATCAAATTCCTGTGGCCACACTGGATGCTCCCAAAGAGACAGGAAACTACTGGGGGACAGCCCTAGATGTTTTTCTTTGCAACTGCTATTCCTGGAGTACTGATCACTGCTTGTCTGCGAATGGATGGAGGTTGTAAGATGTGGCAAGGGACCAACAACACCATATACCTTCAGTCTGTCATTAGAGGAAGAAATTGGACCGTCCAGCATCCTGTTCAGATTGAGTAGAGTATTGTAGAGTTTTGGGCTCTCTTCAGAGAAGCTGCCTATACCAATAATAATAGCTGAGAGTCAGAGCACTCTCCATTGCACTCCTGTGACTTGCAAACAAAAGTTCACAGTAATAGTATGGCGAGTTTGTAGAAATTACTTGCCAAGGTGTTATACCATTTAAAAAGTTAAGATTAGTCATTCTTTCCCTGGTTTCCATTATTTTTCTCTCAATAAAATATGGTGAAGTTTCTCATGTCTTTTGACATCTTTCTGAGATTTTACTCAGCGTACTCATTAAATTGTGATTATCAAACATTCAAGTTGTTTCCCAGTTTTCAGTGGTATTTATGGGCCTTTGAGCAACATCCCTAACTATTGGATAAACAAACTCTTAAAAGTAGAGTTTAGTGATTGGAAGCCATCCTCATTATGGCCTAGTGATGAGTCTGTTTTCCCAGAATGCTTTGTCAACTTACAATTCTCAGTCCTACCTATCAGCACCTTCCCCCAACCCTACAGCTTGGAGACTCAGTTTCCACACCCTCATCAGCACCGGTCTCATCTGGGTGTCTGGAACCAGACTCTAAGGCTTCAATCCTAGGTCTGATACAGCAAGGAATATGACCCAGGAATATCACTTCATCTTGTTGGCTCCAGTTCCTTTGCCTGTGATGTGGGGACTTCTCTTCACTGGACACTCAGGCCTGAAGGGCTGTCCATAACCTGTCGGTCCTCCTCATCATGGAATGATATTTAGCACACACTTGCCTTTGGTCCATGGTGCATCCAGTAGCTACCTGCAGAGTGTTGTTTGGAGTGTTTTCAGTCTATCTGTCCAAATATATCTTCTACAGACATTTCATGGAACTTAAATCTCTTTCAGAAATGATGAATACTGTCCTTGCTAAAATGTACCATGAAAGGTCTCCAGGTTTAACAAGGAACCCCAGAAATGGGATGTTTATCAAGAAAGAGGAAATTTTAAAACAAAACTGAGGTAATATTTGGTAATCAAGGTTTTTAGAATGGTGGGCATTGTTGAGAAACAGAAATTCTGCAATGGTAACCTGGCTAAATTAAATTCAGGTTACTATAGGCTGAAAATCTTACCTGAATGGCCCAAAAGGAGAGTGTCCTTCCACCTTGTGAAATGAGACAAGCCATGAACATGTCACTTGAGTGAAGGGCCACACTCAGAAAAATGATCGCACTTCGTAAGGTAATTTATCTCCAATTAAAACGAAAATTATAATTATACATATTAAGAGACAGCCGAGGTCCTAAAAACATTTCAGCATCATTGTAGCCTTTTGGTGAATGTAAAAATATTCATTAAAGCTTACATATGTTTTTCCATAACTTTTGAACTCATGAACTCATAACCTACTTTTCCCTCAGAATATCTTTAAAGTTTTAATGTAAGTCCCCCCTTGATTACATGATTGTTTTAATCAAATTTTTGCAAATTTCATTATATATATATTTAAATTTATGTAAAGGCCTATAGAGTCAAACTTGTGTCCTCAAATGCCCTTCAGTCTGTAGTCATCCTCTGGAGCCTGGTCAACTGACCAAAAGTCTCACCCTTAAACAAGACTGACTCTCCCTCTCTTAGCAGCCATCTGTTGCCAGTAGTTCCTTGAGTAGGCTTGGGGTTTCTTACCCACCTCCCCACATCCATGCTGAGATTTTTGTCTGGCAGAATATGATCTTTTAAATTGGCAGGAAAATGCTGTAATAAACATTAACATATATACCAACAAGTGGGTAATTCTAAGACATTCCCAGGGTGTAAAACATCATGACTTTGAGAAGGCTCCAAATCTGTATGCTGGAGTTTTCTCATTTGTCAAATGAGCATAAGTGGAGATTATAGAAGATCCCACTTCACTGAGTTGGAGATACACCATTTCACACATATTTGCATACCCGAGGTCTAGATGCACCTCATCGCTGCTGTAATCTCATGTTCACTGTGGATGAGACAGCATTCTGTTATTCCTATGCTTGAAAAGTCAAATCCAAAGCTTTGGCAACAAAGTTTGAAATGATTGTTAGCTCTTAGAAGAAAATCTTGGAGGCAATAGCCAACCATTCTGTTAATCAAGGTAATCCTTGATTATTCTTATTATTCTTGATTATTCTTTATTATTCTGTTAATTAAGGTAATCTGTTAAGCCCAAGAAAGACATGGGTACACAGAGAAGCTAGGGTCTGGGGTAGGCCACATGTGTTTTGTAAAGTTCTTGGAAGAAGATCCAATATAGACTAGTTCTACATAATTTGCAAAATCACTGTCAAGGCCCAGTATCAGTAAGTTTTAGTTTCTTTGTTAAAAAAAAAAATCTGTTAAAAGTACTACATCACCAGTGTTCTTGTTAACACAGTTAATGTTATGGGGAAAATGTTAATGACTTAGTCAAAAAAATTGAAACTCCAGATTTGCAAAAAGTTAATAATAATCTGGTTGTTTTATTTTGTTCATATTTCTCTTTCGATATATGCATGGTAATTCACAGTCTCCCTATATGACTAATGAAATTAGAAAGAGATTTTGTTGAGTACGCAAAGAAAATTCTAAGTGATAGTGAAGCCTAGAGCCAGAACTTAACTGGCCACCCTTGGGTTTTCCTTCGGCGGTGGTTGTTTTGATCTGAAACGTCTGGTCCAGGTTCATGTTTTGACTGTTTGGCCCTCAGCTGGTGGTTCTATTTTGGTATGCTGTAGCACCTTTGGGAAGTAGGGATTCTATATCAGACACAGGCCATTGAGGGTTAGACATTAAAGGTGATAGTCCAGCACAGGATCTTACCACTCCTGCTACTTCTGGGTCCTCAGTGATGAACTTCCTCGCCTGGGAACTGAGCTGCCCCACCTGCCTTCTGACCTGTGCAGACCTCTGTGAAGCCTGAAGGTGTTTCTATCAGGCCTTCGTAACACATCAGCTACAAATACCCAACTAACACTGGGATCTCTAAAGAAAAACTTCATTTTGCATCATTGATGACTTAGTTTTGATAAAATACAGGGCATGTAACAGTCCAAAGGGTACCTGATGCCTATGACGCACAGTCCAAAGGGTACATGATGCCTATGAGGCACTGTTTTTCTGGGTAGTAGGTTTCTGGGTATTTAGTTACTTTGGAAGCACAGAGACTCCTTCCCAGCTTGGTGACAAGGAGTCATGATCAAACCAGCTGTGTGGAGTTCAGCCTCTTTGTGACATACCTGAGCCTTATTCTCTAGCCCTCATAGAAAGGTTGCTTTCTGTTTCGTTGGAACATTTCATTGTGAAGAATTTCAAACACATGAGCATGCGCATGCACACACACACACACACACACATATGTAGACACACACAAAAAACAGAAAATGAGTTTCCCACACGTTAGCAGCCAAGATGCAGCAATAATCAAAGTTTTGCCGGTTCAGTTTCCAGTTTCTTCTGAGCTCCTTTATCCCTTCATGCTCTCCTTCCACACTGACTTCTTTCCCAGTATTTTTTTCAATTCAATACAAATCTCAGACATTGCGCTGACTCACCTGCAGATGCCTCAGCATGTTAGTATGCATTACAGACTCGACAGGGATGTAGCTCCATGTCAAATTACCAGAAACAGAATTCACAGGCACTCTTTAATGTTGGCCAAGAGTCAGCCATGTTATGACGCCACCTGTGTTTAGCCATATTGGTTCATTTGAATCATGATCCACCTGAAACCCACCAGTGGTTTCTTTTGACTCATTCAACAGCAGCCCCTTCTCATTGTTTTCAGACCATTGATTTCTTGGTGGAAAACTTCATTTTCTCCCATAGAACTCAATATCCTTGTCATAAATTTCTTTTCTGCTTAAATCAGCCAGGGTGGACTTCACTTGATTGCAACTAAGAATTGTGACTGAAATACAAGCCTTTTAGGGTTCCCAGTTTCACAGAGGGAGGAAATTGAGGTTCACAGGGGTTAAGTAACTTGTGAAGTTTTCCCAAAGCTGTAAATATCACAGCTGGAACAGGAATTAGAAGCTCTCTCCCTCCACCTGCACACTGACACCATCCGGCTCCTCCTAGTTCCTCTCTAACTATGACACTCCAGTACTTTCTGCTCTTTTCCCAACCCAAAAGCATTTTAGCCAGTGGTTCCTGAGGGTCCAGAGGACCTGGGTCCTCCATGCCAACACCTGTATCTGTTTAACTCAAGTTCTCCCTAAAATCTCTGGCATCCAACAGGAAAAGGGCCCAGCACATACTGGCTTCATTACAGCCCATTACATTTCCTGCCAGAATACAGGCACAGATGTGGGTTAAAAATCAATGTACTTTAGGCCTACATCTTCATCCTAAATACAACAGGCCATACGTTTTTAAAGTGTAGCCCAGAACAACAGCAGTATCGCCTGGGAACTTGCTAGAGACTGCACCTTAGTTCAACTGGCAAAAACTCTGGAGGTAGAGCCAGGGGTCTCTCAGCAAGCTTAGAGGTAATGCTGATGCCCACTCAAGTTAGAAAATAGAAATTATGATCAGTTTGCACTAACATAAAAGTTCCAAATCCAAACCTGCCCTGCTTGTCCCAACCCGACCCGTCACACTGCACATTTGGCTCCCCTACTCAGTAGCTAGACACTTTTCACCTGACACTGGATTTGTCTGTGGACTCTGGTATTTAGGGACACATTATTTGTTTTGAATGTCATAACTTAATCTCTCCTCCCTTATATTAAAGTCATAGTTTGGGATGAGGTCACACAAAACCCTTAGTCTTACCTAACGAGGCAAATGGCTCAAAATGACCCTCGAATCTGCAGAAGCTACAGAAGAAGGGGCTAGCTAACTGCTTTGGTCAGACTCTCTGCCCCTGGCCTGGTCCTAAGTTTCATTTAACTCAAAGGCTGAGAGGCCACTGGGAAGTGTCTAGCAATTTTGAAGAGGCAGTGAGGTTAAGCAAGGATCTGACTGCTGAGTTGGAAGAAAGCTTATAGCTTCACAAAATCTTTAATCCTGTGTTGTCTTTCACGCTCTCTGAAGTTCTGTTCACTCTGTCTTATCCCACCCCTACTTCTTTACATATAACCATTCTACCAAAGTTCTCCTGATCGATTCTCATCATCTCACTCATGATGAGCAACACCTTGCTCAACATGCCTGCTGGCCTCTGTCATGCATCCCCAGCTGGAAATACCAGCATCTTCCTGGTTTTCCACAGGGCATCACTGGGCATCAGACACAGATTTGGGCAGGACCAGGTCATCTGGTCATTGATGGCCTGTCCTCTGCATGTTCTTGGCTCTCTGTTCGGCCACTTTGCAAGTCCTGTTGGGAGACAGAGAAAATCTGCAGGGCCACCCTTTGAAAGGCACCATCTGTCCTTCCTCTCCTAGACCAGGATTTTTTTCTTTAGCCTCTCTCTCTCTCTTTTTTTAAAATTTTAGTTGAAGTGTTTTTTAATGTCCTTTACTATTCCAAGAAAAGGTAATAGGATAAGTATAGTACCAGATGAATATATCTACCCGCTCAGCTGTAATATTCTCTGAAAATTTTAAACACAATTTCTCTAAGCAAGCATTCTATCCTAGCCAGTACATTTCTGAAAAAAAAAAAATAGCCTCTCTCTTTTAGTCTTCATTCTTTTCCTGGACAGAGTAATACTCAAGTATCATTTAACACCTCTCTTCTTGACCAGTTCACAGAGTCTTCTCTCCAATTTCCATCAGCAAGAAATGGGCAAATCTCCCTATGTTATGTCATACTATAACTATCTCTCTCACTCTCTCTCTTTCTCTCTCTCCCTCTTTCTCTCTTTCTCTCTCTCTCTCTCTCTCTCTCTCTCTCTCTCTCTCTCTTATACACACACAGTATTTCCACTTCAAAAAGCTAATGAAATGTCCCCATAGCAACTAAACTCATCAACACAGATTTTAAGTAGTAAAGAAACTGGGCATTGCTAGCAAGGTTTGTCCCATGTTTGGACTTCATATTTAGAGTTTGTGTCAGGTCATGCCTTATCCACAACTTCGCTCCACTTCATTAAGTGGAAAGGAAATACATCTCCAGTGTTACAGAAACAAGCTGCTATTTAACAGAGGCAGTTATCTGAGACCAGACCCTCCTTCCTGGAGCCTGAAGAAGGAGGCTAGAGGGAGACCACGGTGTTTAGAAATTGGACAAGCAGTGATGCATATGCCAAGGTGACTGGCCTTGAAGAACAATAAAAAGAAACTCTTTTATCCCCCACCTTCTCTGGGTTTCTCCATTTCTTTGAAGGCTGTCATGGGCTCTTAACATGATATAAGAAGGCGCCTGAGGATCATTTACTTCTCTTGGCATGGGAACATTGGGAGTTTCTGTTCTCCATCAATCTTCCCTCTTTCCTTGACTCCTCACCAGGCTCCAAAGTGAAAAATAAGAACACTCGACTCTCACATATTGAACCATAACTAATTATTAGATCAGTTTTCGCTTTCTCTCAGGCCAAATGTCAAAGGTAAAGGTCTTAATTCACTAGCTCCAGCAAGTTTCGAGCCAGGGTGAAATGGAGGACACAAGATTCCAGGGACAATCTGACTTGGACTGGCTCAGAAGCTACAACAGGGGCTGGCAAGGTGACTCAGTAGTTGACAGGGTTTGCTGCTCCTCTAGAGTACCTGAGTTTTGTTCCCAGCACCCACGATGGGCAGCTTATAGTCACCTGTAAGTCTAGCTCCAGGAAATCCAACATCCTCTTCTGTCCTCTGTGGGTACTCATACACATTGTATATATATATACAGTGACACAGTCTACACATAGACAAAAATAAAACCAAAATTTTTAAACTATATCAAATAAGAAAGAAGAAGCAGATCACTGAAAGTAATGAGTGCCACTCTGCTTGCCTGAGTTGCCCCCTTAAATGCTTTAAATGCTGTTCATGCTCCCTGAACCAGCCTGTGGGTAGCAGACATGTGTGGAATTCTGGCATGAGACCCATGAAAGCCAGGCAGCACAGGGGGTGTAGAACCACTTGTCAGCCTTCTGTAACTCGGACAAGTCCCAGAGGTTACCAGCCTCACAGTTTTGGAGTCTTTGCTCAGTTGGCACCATATCTTTTGGGCCTTTGGTGGGATGTGCACCATAGCAGGAGTGCACGGTGACGGAGGCTGCACACATGGGCCCTGGGAAACAAAGAAAGACACCAGATGCTCTAGTTTGCTTTCTGCTGCTGTGATGAAACACTGACCAAAAGTATGTTGCAAGGGAAAGGGTTTATCTCAGCTTGCAGGTTGAGAGAAACCAGGACAGGAGTTCAAGGCAGGAACTTGGAGGCAGGCACTGAAAGCAGAGACCACAGAGGCGTGCTGCTTGCTAACTTGCTTCTTCTGGCTTGCTCAGCTGCCTTTCTTACACAACCCAGGCCCAGTTGCCTAGGCATGGCACCACCCACAGTGGGTTGGGCCGTCCTACATCAATTAACAATCAAGAAAATGCCCCACAGATGTGCTCACAAGCCAATCTGATGGAGGAAATTCCTCAGTTGAGATTCCTTCTTCTCAGACATCTCTAGTTCATGTGAAGTTGACAAAAACTAACCAACACACCAGAGTTCCACAATTCCCATTTGAAGGCGTACCTCCAAAGACCTAATACCTCCCACAAGGTCCACCTCTTCAACTTTTCACATCTGCCCAAGCCTCATCAAGCTTGTAACATACTGACATGGTGCATTCCAGATACAAACTATGCCAGACAACATATTTCCTACCTGGAAGTTTCCTAAGATAACCTGTGAGCAATAGCATCACCAACTATAGAGGAGATAGCCTGGGTTGGTGTGGTCATGGCCACACATCTCCTTGCACAAGTCTCCTTCTTCCATGTTCTGGTGGCAACATCTACCTCTTTCCCATCATAGGGCAGGTCAAAAGACCCATAGTGTAACTAGAGTAACAAAGTTCAGAAGTCTTGAGTTCTACTTTTGTGTTTTGGTGCCAAGAAAGACATCTGAGATAACCAAAGTCTAAAGCCTGGGAAGTCTCAGAGACAGACACAGATAGAAGCATTGGGGAGCACCTGGGGCTGGAGATCAATTGGCCACTGCCACTCACTAATGTTATCCTTGGGCAAACTTAGGCTCCTTTTTATTTTGAGACAGAATCTCATAATATAGCCCTGGCTAGCTTAGAACTCTATGTAGACCAGGCTGGCACTAAACTCAAAGATCCACCTACCTCTTCCTCCCTAGTGCTAGGATTAAAGGCATGCACCACCATGCACAACTGTGACTCCAAATTTAGCCTCAACCTCCATATTTTTTTTTTCTTGG
>NW_008338289.1:682903-695303 GCF_000622305.1 Nannospalax galili | reverse complement strand
TCACAGAAATCCACCTGCCTCTGCCTCCTCAGTGCTGGGATTAAAGTCATGTGCCTCTTTGGAGGCTGCTTCCTCAGTGCTGAAAGAAGAGAGCAGCCCTTGACTTCTGCAATTCCTGTGAGGTTTTAAAGTCTTTCCTTCAATTGCTAGCACATAAGTCTCAATAAATTTTATATTATTAGCATGATGGTACAGTTAAGAGCAGTTCTAAGGTGGGAGAAAATATTCAAAGCATATTGGATACTAATAGAAAATTTCTAGACAGCTATTAAGATAATCAAAAACATTCAACTAAGAAAAATTCTGTCATCTAGAAACTTAGGTGACATAAATAACCTTTGAGACTTTTATCATTTAAGGAAATATCAAGTCTGTATTTCCTAATGCAAGTTTCTCTCTTCACTATTTTTTCATAAAAGGTCTTCAGATTAGCACGGCCTCCTGAGTCCTCCTTGCCATGGTTAGCCTGGTGTGCCTGTAATGTCCGAGTCTTGATGTGGCCACCATCATGGTCACTACGCACATCAGCCATCCTGCATAATTAGTAACCCAAGTCATGACAAAGGCTTGCTTCTTGCTGGTGTCCGTTGTGGTATGAGGCCACGCTGTTAGCTGCATCCTGTAATGGCTTGAGTTGCTGCTTCACACATTCTGTGCTCCTCCCTGGGGGTGGCAGTGCCACTTCCTTCACATTTTATTGACTTGGGAAAGTGCATGTCCATGACTAGTGTCAGAACAGCGAAGAATTTCCGGGAGGAGAGTGACAGTTATGCTTTAAATTTGTCCCACAATTTCATGTGTTGGAAACTTGGTGCCCACATTCATAAGTATTTGGAGATGAAGTTTTTAGCAGGTAATTAGATTTATACAAAGTCACCAGGAAGGTTCCCCATGATGAGACAAGTGACTTTATGAAGAGAGGATGAGCAACCTGAACTTACACATCTTCCACATCACCACCGGATACCCTCGCCATGTCTCTATGAGGCACCAGGTCTTCACCAGGCTGAGAAGATGCCAGATCCATGCTTTTGGACTTCCTAGACTACAGATTTATGAGGCAAATAAACTCCTGTTCTTTATTAATGTCCTGGTCTAAGGCATTTTGTGATAGCAACAGAAAACAGACTAAGGTAGGCAACAGTACCTCCAAAATACCATCCATTTCTTCATCATTCATAGGTATTAGTCAGTCTTTGGGGCTGATGGACCCACTCAGCATCTACATCACTCCCTTTATTTATCAGCCATAGTAATCCAGATGGCTCTTCAGGTAGCAGCAGATAGTGAAACAGTGCTCTTCAAATAAAGTCAAATTTTGTCCATTTCTGCTTCTACTGCAGTTTTGGCATAGCTCAAAGACTTAGAATTTTGGAAACCTATAGAAATTAGTCAAATGTCCTCAGAATTTTGATACCATGTTCATTCACACAATCTCAGTGCCACTCAGTACACAACAAGAGCAATTGCTCCCTGACTTGGGTTCATGAGGAAACACTTCTCTGATTATTTTCTCTTAAGGAGTTACCTAAAAGTTCATTAAGCAGAAACCATGGGACAACATTTTCTGAGTTATGATCAATGAATGGATCTTATTTTCAATTTATTATTCTTTTCTCTATCATAATATAATTAAGCTATTTACTAGTAAAATGATAGCTTACTTATCCAGACATAATTTTCATTGCAATCTCAACAATTTGAGAGTCTCAGTTGGAATTTGAAATAATAGGGCAATATATGTAAATGCTGTAGAACACATCTACTATTATTTTCCTATAATTTCAATAAATGTCATTTGTTTACTTAGGAATACATTAAGATCAAGGTAAATACTGAGTCCCTACTTCACAACATGACAACATTAAAGGAGACAAAAAAGTATAATAAGTTAAAGCAAAAATTTGAAAAACAGAGCAGGCCGCAGCTATTCTGTGAAGCAGACAGTCTATCTCAGTGCCTCTGAAGGAACACAAAATGGGAAACAGGAGCAGTCGTGCATCTCTTGATGGTGAGCACACTTCCTGAAAACACACCATTAGATGATGTCACCGCTGTGTGAACAACATAGAAGGCACTTAAACTAGGTTAGCTATGATGTCATTAGATGATGTAATATAATGAGGCCATCGTGGCTGGAGTGCCATGGGGGGATAATTTTCATTTACAATGAGACACTCAAATAATCATCGCATTTTACAATTTAAAACTGTCGCCACATATAACAGAGGAAAGAATTTAACAAATATGCAAGATGTCAAAGGAGAAAATGGTGAAACTTTGTTGAAATGTGTCTAAGAAAACCTAAATAAGTTGTGTTTTCAACAGCAGAAGTGTGGAAATATCCCAAATGTGCGATAGAAAGAAGTGAGTGGGATATATTATATATGTAAATAAGAAATTCACTGTCATTAATATGTATACTAGTCTTTTTCATGATTATGTGTACTAGACTTTTTTTCAAATTGCCTTGTCAATTCAGACAAATTCTCATGGGGTTGATTTTATCATATATATGAATGTGTATATAAATCAATACAGTGGTGGCGTAAACATAGGCAAACGTGCCTGTAAAAGCAGATGTGGAGCCTGGAAAGATCTATGCAGAAATAGAAGCTTACACATGGCAGGCAGCGATGAAGAGTACAGGAAAAATAATGAGCCCAGGAGTGCATGATGCTGAGTTAATTGGCTATCCTTGTGGAAAATAAAGTGAAACTGCATCCCTGCCACATACATCAAACTAGTGCTAGCCAGACCAAAGGATGGCAGAACCTCAAAACAGGAGCCACAGAGGAAACTTCTGCTCTACATTTTACTATATTGTGGGAGATGAGTCCTTAGGCAAAGCAAAGAGGCCAAGCCATAAAAGGAAAGGCAGAAAATCAAACCACAGTATAATATAAATGCTTATTGAAGAACATAATTAAAAATTAAAAGATAGATCTGCAGTTAAGAGCACTGGCTACTCTTGCAGACAACCTGGGTTCAATTCCCAGCACCCACATGGCAGCTAACAACCATCTGTAAATCCAGTTCCAAGGGATCTGATGCCCTCTTTTGACCTCCTGGGGCATTGCAGGACACAAGTGTACTTACACGCAGGCAATAAACTCATGCACGTAAAACAAAAAATAATAAATAAAATATTGTTTAAAAAACTAAAATCACAAGGAAAATCTATGAATTGAAAGGCTATATTTATATTATATACAAATGATACATATGTGTGTATGCATGTACATGTATGTGATGCATATATTGTACATGCATATATGTTCATATATCTGTACATGCATGTATTTACATATTACACAAAGAAATGCAAAATAGAAAAATGAGCAAAAGACAGGGATACACAGTTCATAAAAGAAGAAATCCAAATAAGTAGTTAGCATATAAAATGATACTCACCAGGGAAATGCCAACAACCCACAGTTTCCATTTTATGCTCATAAGAATGAACCAAGTTGCCACTGAGAGGCAAACACTGAGAAAGAAAGTACAATTGCTTTAGAAAATCATGTCATTGTCTGGTCAATGTGGAGGTGCACCTGCCTTGGGACCTGGCATTCTTTTCCAGGTGCAGGAGAACCAGCCACACAGCAGCTGTGGCCAGGATGCTCACTGGCTCCTTGTTTTTACAGCAGTCACAGGGAGGAAGAAACCCCAGTTTCAGTGCTATTACACTGGGTATTTGTTTCTACTAGAATAAACTTTAAAATGCATGATGCTGGGCTGGATAGATGGCTCAGCAGTTAACAGAGTGTGCTGATTTTGTAGAGGAGTAGAGTTCAGTTCCCAGCACTCACATTGGGTGGCTCACAACCACCTATACCTCCAGCTCCAGGGAACCCAATGACATCTTCTGGCTTCTGTGAGCAATTGCACTCATGTGTACACACACACACACAGACACACACACACAAATACACATAATTATACAATAACTCTTTAAAATGTGTGATACTGGCAATGATTGCATGCACAGATATACATCTTCCTGTATGATATCCATAGGAAATAAGAGTGAACTCTACATGATTCCATTTACATGAAATTCTAGTGCAGACAAAGCCATGCAATATCTCTTAAGGGCTATATTCACATTTTAAAAAAAGAAACTATGGACAAAGACAGGAGAAAGCTTCACTTACAAATAGGTGAGTTGTCCACTAATGGGCAGGGATCAAGATCCAACTAGGAAGGGACATAGGGACTCCAGGAGAATTAATAGTATTTATTAAGTTTATGGGAAATATGCAGGTTTTCATTTTATTAATGTTCATATGTAGCATATATTATTCTTTTCTTATTAAAAAGATTTATTTTTATTTATGTGTGCACATGTCAGCATGAACGTAGGTCATGTATAAGCAGGTGCCCTCAGAAGCCAGATGAGGATGTCAGGTTCTCTGGAAGTAGACTTACAAGAGGTTGTGAGCTGTCTAATGTGGGTCCTGGGAATCAAACTCAGTTCCTCTGGAAAAGCAGAAAGTAGTCTTAACCAATGAGCCACCTCTCTAACTCCTGTATTATTTTCTTTTTAAAAAATTTTTTTGATTTATTTTTATTTTATGTGTGTGAGTGTATTGCTTCCATATGCCATGCAATGCCCATGTTGTACAATACCCGAGAGGTCAGAAGAGGGCATCAGATTCCCCTGGGAACTGGAGTTAAAGATAGTTGTTAACTGCCATGTGGGTCCTGGGAATCAAACGTGGGTCCTCTGCAAGAACAGCCAGTGCTCTTAACTGCTGAACCCTCTCTCCAGACCCCATATTTTCTTAATATATGAATAAATATGCAATAGTGAATGTTGCTGAAAATTTCTAAGATATATGAATAAAACAATAAAGTTTCTTAGAATATCCAACACGAATGAAGTAATTCCATAGGGAACTGAGTTGAAAGCATGACTCTTGAATTTGAAAAATGTGCCTTATCTCTTTAAGAAAGCTTGTCTTTTAATAAAATCTTTAAAAAATGCATATTCCCTGGCATGGCACATGGAAGTCACTCAATAAATATTTGTTCAAAGAGAGTGGAGGGTGGAAGTGAGAGCACCCTTACACCCTGGTTGTTTCTGCACATGCCATCAGCTGCTCCCCATCCCAAACCTAGTCATGGTTCTGCTGTGAAATCTTGCCACCTGTGTGCTGAGTTTTGTCCAGGTCCTGAGTCAATGGGAGCCCAGTCTGGGGAATGGAAATTCCCTCTTCCCTGTTGACTCAAGGTCTAGCCAGTGTCTGTTGTTTTGACCTGGCCTAGGGTACCTGGGGTGAACTTAACCTTGGGACAATGGGACATGGCATCAGACTGTGACATTTCTTTTCCACCCTCCTGTTGTGGAGGCCTGGGGCTGAGGAAATGAGAACCCTAAGGCCAGACCATTGCTTTCAAGGGTCCTGGAGAGCCCTCCTAATCATGGAGGCCTGGTGTTTTGTCTGAGGAATACAGCCTGGCTGAGGATGTACTGAGGCCTGAACTTCTGTCTGAACCAGTCCTACGAGAGCCATGAGCCAAGCAAAACAAAATCAGTCTACATAGAGAGAGCAGATAAACAGAAGGAACCAAGTTGAAAAAATACAGATAGAAGTTTTATAATGACCTTACTGCCCATGAAGCTAGATGATGTGTTGGGCTCCGAGATACCACAAACATGAAAATAACACAGAAGATGAACTCAAGCAGCAGCACTTTCCCAGCACTTTCCCTGGCTTGGCACTTCTCTAGGTATATTAACAATTCATTACGTTTGTGGTCGTGAATCAGAAACTCCCATTTATAGCTGAGGAATTAGAGGTACGGATATTTTGACTATCTTGCCCAAGCCAGGTATGAGATAAATGACTTAAATGCAGGCAGGATAATCACAGAGACCATAAGGCATTTGTTTCTATTATTGTTCTTGATGAAAAAGCAGTATTTAACTATGTAGCCCAGGCTGGCCTAGAATTTGAGAGCCTCCTGCCTCAACCCAATTGACGGGAGTACAAATGTGCACCATCGCCTCCAGCTGAGGCCAGGTGACTAGTCACACTGGGGCAACAAACAGGAAACAGCTTGGAACAAAAGTGAGCTGGGCTATAACCTTCAGAGGTTCCCCTCAGCAACTCACCATCATCACCCACCCTCAAATAACTACAACTTCCCACATCAGCACTATCAGCTGGGGACCACGTGCTCAACACAGGAGCCTATGGGAGGTGCAGTTCACATTCAAACTATAAAAAACTGTGAACTGCAAAGCTCTCCCCCAATGTGTGTTTTACAATACTAGTTCAAAAAGATGTTGAATGTTTTGAGAAATAAATGAACAAATAAAAGCCTTTGAAAAGGGCTAGAGAGACGGCTCAGTGGTCAAGAGCACTTACTGCTCTTCCAGATGACCTGGGTTCAGTTCCCAGCACCCATACTGGGCAGCTTACAACCACCTGGAACTCCAGCTCCAGGGGATCTGATGCTGTCCTCTGGTCTGTGGGTACCTGCACACACATAGCATACACTCGCACAGGCACATAAATAAAAATAAGTAAAAATCCTAAAAACAACTTTAAAAAGAAAAGGGGTAAAATGTCATACCCACAACCTTGTTTATCTGTATCTAAAATCTAGGCTTTGGGGGAGGACAAAATATAGCCCCAGGGTAAAATACAACCTGCCATTGTGTCCATGAGTACAGTAATTTCAACTCACAGGTACATCCTTTTGCTTACATATGCCTATAGTTGCTTTTGTGTTACACGATTCAAGTAATTGATTTAGCATCCACATGGCTTACAGGGTCTGAAATATTTAGTCTCTCTCCCATTACTGAAAAAGTTTGCTAACCTCTGACCTAAATGCATGGTAAAACAATCACCCTCATAGAATGAGCACAAAACAACGGCTTACAGCTCCCACGGCAGCCCTACCCTGTTGATGTGATGAACACACTTCCTCCACAAGGGACTGGTCATGCCTGTGGCTTCCTGCCCTGGAGATGTCCTGTTAATGTGCAGTTTTCCCTCTGAAACAGTTTAGCATGAGCTTCCCAACCCTGAATGCATCATTTCCTTTAGGAGAAACCAAATAATAAATGAAAATGTGTTCTCTGCTGTGCTACTCAACTTTCTTTGCTGTGATGAATACCTAATATAATTACACTTAAGAGAAAAGGTCAGTTTGGGCTCACAGTTTTGGAAACTTCAGTCCATACTGAGTTGACCTTGTGGCTTTGGGGTCTGTGATGAGACTGAATCAGCAGGGAGAATGTGGGGGTGGAGTGGAGAACAGTATGTCTCATGGTTGGGAAAAGAGAAAGAGAAAGAGAGTGTGTCCCTCACCCCCTTCAAGCCTTCCTTTAGGCCAGATGTCATACTGTTTCCATGGCCCCCAGTATTATCAAGCTGGGAGCTGAGCCTTCAGCATGTCTCTTTGGGGGACACCCAGATCTGACCTCAGCATTTGCCCTGAGTAGCTGAATACCAGCTTATTTAATTGTCCTCTTTGTTCAGTAGAAGGAATTCGGATTCACTTCAGTTTGTTAGAATTCATTTCCTCAAGTAGAAAGCAAGCAAGCATAGCTGAATGTATAAAGAGACCATGAATTACATGGAATTCTTCAAGACACAGGTACAGAATTCCTGTTCATCAGAGGAGAAACAAAAGCTCTGAGAGGCTAAAATATGTGCAAGGGACAGAGGTAGAGAAGGCACAGAGGTAGAAGACACAGAGGTAGAGAAGACGCAGAGGTAGAGAAGACACATACGTAGAAAACACAGAGGTAAAGAAGGCACAGAGGTAGAGAAGACATAGAGGTAAAAGACACAGAGGAAGAAGACACAGAGGTAGAGAAGACACAGAGGTAGAGCAGACACAGTGGTAGAGAAGACACAGAGGAGGAAGACACAGAGGTAGAAGACACAGAGGTAGAGAAGACAGAGAGGTAGAAGACACAGAAGTAGAAGACACAGAGGTAGAGGACACAGAGGTAGAGAAGACACAGAGGTAGAAAACACAGAGGTAGAAGACACAGAGGTAGAGATGGCACAGAGGTAGAAAAGACAGAGAGGTAGAAGACACAAAGGTAGAGAAAACACAGAGGTAGAAGACACAGAGGTAGAGAAGGCACAAAGGTAGAGAAGACACAAGGGTAGAAGACACAGAGGTAGAGAAAACACAGAGGTAGAGAAGGCAAAGAGGAAGAGAAGACACAGAGGTAGAGAGGACAAAGAGGTAGAAGGCACAGATGTACAGATGACACAGAGGTACAAGACACAGTTAGAGAAGACACAGAGGTAGAGAAGACATAGAGGTAGAAGGCACAGAGTTAGAGAAGACACAGAGGTAGAAGGCACAGAGGTAGAGAAGACACAGAGGTAGAAGACACAGAGGTAGAGAAGACATAAAGGTAGAGAGGACACAGAGGTAGAGAAGACACAGAAGTAGAAGGCACAGAGGGAGAGAAGACACAGAGGTAGAAGGCACATCGGTAGAGAAGACATAAAGGTAGAGAGGACACAGAGGTAGAGAAGACACAGAGGTAGAAGACACAGAGGAAGAAGACACACAGGTCGAAGACACACAGGTAGAGAAGACACAGAGGTAGAGCAGACACAGAGTTAGAAGACACAGAAGTAGAGGAGACACAGAGGTAGAGAAGATACAGAGGTAGAGAAGACAGAGAGGTAGAAGACACAGAGGTAGAAGACATAGATGTAGAGAAGAGACAGAGGTTGAGAAGACAGAGAGGTAGAGAAAACAAAGAGGTAGAAGACACAGATGTAGAGAAGACACAGAGGTAGAAGACACACAGGTAGAAGACACAGAGGTAAAAGACACAGAGGTACAGAAGGCACAAACGTAGAGAAGGCAGAAGTAGAAAACACAGAGGTAGAGAAAACACAGAGGTAGAGGACACAGAGGTAGAGGAGGCACAGAGGAAGAGAAGACATAGAGAAAGAAGACACAGAGGTAGAGAAGACACAGAGGTATAGAAGATACAGAGGCAGAGAAGACACAGATGTAGGGAAGACACAGAGGTAGAAGACACAGAGGTAGAGAAAACACAGAAGTAGAAGACATAGAGGTAGAGATGGCACAGAGGATTAGGAGACATAGAGGTAGAAGACATAGGGGTAGAGGACACAGAGCTAGAGAAGGCCCAGAGGTAGAGAGACACAGAGGTAGAATACACAGAGGTACAGGAAGACACAGAGGTAGAAGACACTGAGGTAGAAAAGACACAGAAGTAGAGAAGACACAGAGGTAGAAAAGACACAGAGGTAGAGACAGCACAGAGGAAGAAGGCACATCAGTAGGAAAGACAAAGAACTAGAGAAGACACAGAGGTAGAGCAGACACAGAGTTAGAAGGCTCAGAGGTAGAGAAAACACAAAGGTAGAAGACAAAGAGGTAGAGAAGGCACAGAGGAAGAGAAGACAAAGAGGTTGAAGACACAAAGGTCAAAGACACAGAAGTAGAGAAAGCACAGAAGAAGTGAAGACACAGAGGTAGAAGACACAGGGGTAGAAGACACAGTGCTAGAGAAGGCACAGAGGTAGAGAAGACAGAGAGGTAGAAGGTACATTGGTAGAAAAGACACAGAGGTAGAGAGGACACAGAGGTAGAGAAGACACAGAGGTAGAAGACAAAGAGATAGAAAAGGCAGTGAGGTAGAGAAGACAGAAAGGTAGAAGACACATAGGAAGAACACAAAAAGATAGAAAACACACAGGTAGAGAAGACACAGAGGTAGGAGGTACAGATGTAGAGAAGACAGAGTCAGAAGACACAGAGGTAGAAGACACAGAGGAAGAGAAGACACAGAGAAAGAGAAGACACAGCGGTAGAAGGCACAGATGTGGAGAAGACAGAGGTAGAGAAGGCACAGATGTAGAGAAGACATGGAAGTAGAAGACACAGAGGCAGAGAAAACACAGAGGTAGAAGACGCAGAGGTAGAGAAGATGCAGAGGGAGAAGACACAAAGGTAGACAAGACACAGAGGTAAAAGACACAGGTACAGAAGACACAGAGGTAGAAGTTACAGATGTAGAGAAGACAACCAGGTAGAAGACACAGAGGTAGAGAAAACATAGAGGTAGAAGACACAGAGGTAGAGAACACATAGAGGTACAGTAGACACAGACACAGAAGTCAAAGAGGTAGAAGACAAAGAGGTAGAGAAGACACAGACGTAGAAGGCACATAGGTAGAGAAGACACAGAGGTAGAAAAAACACAGAGGTAGAAGACACACAGGTAGAGAAGGCACATTGGTAGGGAAGACACAGAGGTAGAAGACACAGAAGTAGAAGGCACAGAGGGAGAGAAGACAAAGAGGTAGAAGGCACATTGGTAGAGAAGACAGAGAGGTAGAGAGGACAGACAGGTAGAAGACACAGAGGTAGAAGACACAGATGTAGAAGACACAGAGGTAGAGAACACATAGAGGTACAGTAGACACAAACACAGAAGTCAAAGAGGTAGAAGACAAAGAGGTAGAGAAGACAGAGGTAGGGAAGACACAGACATAGAAGGCACAGAGGGAGAGAAGACAAAGAGGTAGAAAGCACATTGGTAGAGAAGACACAGAGGTAGAAGACACACAGGTAGAAGACACAGAGGTAAAAGACACAGAGGTACAGAAGGCACAAACGTAGAGAAGGCAGAAGTAGAAAACACAGAGGTAGAGAAAACACAGAGGTAGAGAAAACACAGAGGTAGAGGACACAGAGGTAGAGGCACAGAGGTAGAGAAGACATAGAGGAAGAAGACACAGAGATAGAGAAGACACAGAGGTAGAGAAGGAACAGAGGTAGAGAAGACACAGAGGTAGAAAAGACACAGAGGTAGAGAAGGAACAGAGGTAGAAGGCACATCAGTAGTGAAAACACAGAAGTAAAGAAGACACAGTGGTAGAGAAGCCACAGAGGTAGAAGACACAGAGGAAGAGAAGGCACATTGGTAGAGAAGACACAGGGGTAGAAGACACAGAGGTAGAGAACACATGGAGGTACAGAAGACACAGACGTAGAAGACAAAGAGGTAGAAGACACAGAGGTAGAGAAGACACAGAGGTAGAGAAGACACAGAGGTAGAGAACACATAGAGGTACAGAAGACACAGACGTAGAAGACAAAGAGGTAGAAGACACAGAGGTAGAGAAGACACAGAGGTAGAGAAGACACAGAGGTAGAGAAAACGCAGAGGTAGAAGACACAGAGGTAGAGAAGGCACATTGGTAGAGAAGACACAGAGGTAGAAGACACAGAGGTAGAGAAGGCAGAAGGGTAGAGAACACACAGATTTAGAAGAAACATATGTAGAGAAGACACAGAGGTAGACAAGACACAGAGGTAGAGAAGGCAGAGAGTTAGAGAAGAAACAGAGGTAAAAGATACAGATGTAGAGAAGACACAGAGGTAGAGAAGATACAGAGGTAGAGAAGACAGAGAGGTAGAGAAAAAACAGAGGTAGAATACACAGAGAAAGAGAAAACACAGAGGTAGAAGACACAGAGGTAGAGAAGGCACATTGATAGAGAAGACACAGAGGTAGAAGACACATAGGTAGAGAAGACACGGACGTAGAAGACACAGAGGAAGAACACACACAGATAGAAAACACACAGTTAGAGATGACACAGATGTAGAGAAGACACAAAGTTAGAAGGCCCAGAGGTAGAAGAGACACTCAGGTAAAAAAGACACAGTGGTAGAAGGCACTGATTTAGAGAAGACACAGAGGTAGAAGACACAGAGGTAGAGAAGACACAGAGGTAGAGAAGACACAGAGGTAGAGAGGACACAGAGGTAGAGAAGACAAAAAGGTAGAAGACACAGAGGAAGAAGACACACAGGTAGAAGACACACAGGTAGAGAAGACACAGAAGTAGAGCAGACACAGAGTTAGAAGGCACAGAGGTAGAGGAGACACAGAGACAGAGAAGTCATAGAGGTAGAAGACACAGAGGCAGAGAACATATAGAGTTACAAAAGACACAGACATATAAGACAAAGAGGTAGAAGACACAGAGATAGAGAAGAAACAGAGGTAGAGAAGACAAGGAGGTAGAGCAGACACTGAGGTAGAGGACACAGAGGTAGAAGACACAGAGGTAAAAGAGGCGCAGAAGTAGAGAAGACACAGAAGTAGAAGGCACAGAGGTATTGAAGACACAGAGGTAGAAGACACAGAGATAGCGAAGACACAGAGGTAGAGAAGACACAGAGGTTGAAGACAGACACGTACAGAAGACACAGATTTAGAGAAGACACAGAGGTAGAAGACACAGAGGTAGAGAATCATTGATGATCTTTGAATCCCCCGTGTTTGATTGATAAAGGCCAGGGCCTCATGTATGCTCAGCAAGCATTTCACCTCTGAATCACACCCCTAGCCGTTGGCTCGCTG
>NW_008338289.1:648827-682829 GCF_000622305.1 Nannospalax galili | reverse complement strand
GACACAGAGGTAGAGAAGACACAGAGGTAGAAGATGCAGAGGTAGAGAAGGCATAGAGGTAGAGAAGACACAAAGGTAGAGAAGACACAGAGGTAGAAGATAGAGAGGTAGAGAAGACACAGAGGAGGAGCAGACACAGAGTTAGAAGGCACAGAGGTAGAGGAGACACAGAGGTAGAAGACACAGAGATAGCGAAGACACAGAGGTAGAGAAGACACAGAGGTTGAAGACAGACACGTACAGAAGACACAGATTTAGAGAAGACACAGAGGTAGAAGACACAGAGGTAGAGAAATCATAGGGGTAGAGAAGGCACAGACGTGGAAGACAAAGAGGTAGAGAAGACACAGAGGTAGAGAAGACAGAGAAGCAGAAGGCACAGAGGTAGAGAAGAGACAGAGGTAGTAGGCATATCGACAGAGAAGACACAGAGGTTGAGAGGACACAGAGGTAGAGAAGACACAGAGGTAGAAGATGCAGAGGTAGAGAAGGCATAGAGGTAGAGAAGACACAAAGGTAGAGAAGACACAGAGGTAGAAGATAGAGAGGTAGAGAAGACACAGAGGAGGAGCAGACACAGAGTTAGAAGGCACAGAGGTAGAGGAGACACAGAGGTAGAGAAGTCATAGAGGTAGAAGACACAGAGGTAGAGAAGACAAGGAGATAGAAGACACAGAGGTAGAGAAGACACAGAGGTAGAAGGCATAAAGGTAAAGAAGACACAGAGGCAGAAAACACAGATGTAGAGAAGACACAGAGGTAGAAGAAACAGAGGTAGAGAAGGCACAGATGTAGAGAAGACACAGAAGCAGAAGACACAGATATAGAGAAAACACAGATGTAGAAAACACAGTGGTAGAGAAGACACAGACATAGAAGACACAGAGGTAGAAGACACAGAGGTAGAGAAGGCACATTGGTAGAGAAGACACAGAGGTAGAAGACACAGAGGGAGAGAAGACAGACAGGAGACACAGAGGTAGAGAAGGAACAGAGCTAGAGAAGACATGGAGGTAGAAGGCACAGAGGTAGAGAAGACACAGAGGTAGAAGACACAGAGGTAGAGAAGACACAGAGCTAAAAGGCACAGATGTAGAGAAGACACAGAGTTAGAAGACACAGAGTTAGAAGAAACAGAGTTAGAGAAGACACAGAGGTAGAAGACACAGAGGTAGAAGACACAGAGCTAGAGAAAGCCCAGAGTAGAGAGGACACAGAGGTAGATTACAAAGAGGTAGAGAAGACACAGAGGCAGAGAAGACACAGAAGTAGAGCAGACACAGAGGCAGAGGACACTGAGGTACAAGACACAGAGGTAAAGAAGGCACAGAGGTACAGAAGACACATAAGTAAAAGGAACAGAGCTATTGAAGTCACAGATGTAGAAGACGAAGAGTTAGAGAAGACACAGAGGTAGAGAAGAGACAGTGGTAGAGAAAACACAGAAGTAGAAGGAACAGAGGGAGAGAAGACACAGATGTAGAAGGCACATCGGTAGAGAAGATACAGAGGTAGAGAGGACACAAAGGTAGAAGACACAGAGGAAGAAGACACACAGGTAGAAGACACACAGGAAGAGAAGACACAGAGGTAGGGCAGACACAGAGTTAGAAGGCATGGAGGTAGTAGAGACACAGAGGTAGAGAAGACACAGATGTAGAGCAGACACAGAGTTAGAAGGCACAGAGATAGAGAACATATAGATGTACAGAAGACACAGATGTAGAAGACAAAGAGGTAGAAGACACAGAGGTAGAGAAGAGACCGAGGTTGAGAAGAAACAGAAGTAGAGAAAACACAGAGGTAGAAGACACAGAGGTAGAGAAAGCACATGGGTAGAGAAGACACAGGGGTAGAAGACACAGAGGTAGAGAAAGCACATGGGTAGAGAAGACACAGGGGTAGAAGACACAGAGGTAGAGAAGTCACAAAGGTAGAGAAGATACAGAGGTAGAGAAGACAGAGAGGTAGAGAAAACAGAGGTAGAAGACACAGAGGTAGAGGACACAGAGGTAGAGAAGACACAGAGGTAGAAGACACAGAAATTGAGAAGAGACAGAGCTAGAGAAGACACAGACTTAGAAGACACAGATGTAGAGAAGACACAGAGGTATAGAAGATACAGAGGCAGAGAAGACACAGATGTAGAGAAGACATGGAGAGGTAGAGAAGACAGAGAGGTAGAGAAGACAGAGAGGTAGAGAAGACAGAGAGGTAGAGAAGACAGAGAGGTAGAGAAGACAGAGAGGTAGAGAAGACAGAGAGGTAGAGAAGACAGAGAGGTAGAGAAGACAGAGAGGTAGAGAAGACAGAGAGGTAGAGAAGACAGAGAGGTAGAGAAGACAGAGAGGTAGAGAAGACAGAGAGGTAGAGAAGACAGAGAGGTAGAGAAGACAGAGAGGTAGAGAAGACAGAGAGGTAGAGAAGACAGAGAGGTAGAGAAGACAGAGAGGTAGAGAAGACAGAGAGGTAGAGAAGACAGAGAGGTAGAGAAGACAGAGAGGTAGAGAAGACAGAGAGGTAGAGAAGACAGAGAGGTAGAGAAGACAGAGAGGTAGAGAAGACAGAGAGGTAGAGAAGACAGAGAGGTAGAGAAGACAGAGAGGTAGAGAAGACAGAGAGGTAGAGAAGACAGAGAGGTAGAGAAGACAGAGAGGTAGAGAAGACAGAGAGGTAGAGAAGACAGAGAGGTAGAGAAGACAGAGAGGTAGAGAAGACAGAGAGGTAGAGAAGACAGAGAGGTAGAGAAGACAGAGAGGTAGAGAAGACAGAGAGGTAGAGAAGACAGAGAGGTAGAGAAGACAGAGAGGTAGAGAAGACAGAGAGGTAGAGAAGACAGAGAGGTAGAGAAGACAGAGAGGTAGAGAAGACAGAGAGGTAGAGAAGACAGAGAGGTAGAGAAGACAGAGAGGTAGAGAAGACAGAGAGGTAGAGAAGACAGAGAGGTAGAGAAGACAGAGAGGTAGAGAAGACAGAGAGGTAGAGAAGACAGAGAGGTAGAGAAGACAGAGAGGTAGAGAAGACAGAGAGGTAGAGAAGACAGAGAGGTAGAGAAGACAGAGAGGTAGAGAAGACAGAGAGGTAGAGAAGACAGAGAGGTAGAGAAGACAGAGAGGTAGAGAAGACAGAGAGGTAGAGAAGACAGAGAGGTAGAGAAGACAGAAAGGTAGAAGACACATAGGAAGAACACAAAAAGATAGAAAACACACAGGTAGAGAAGTCACAGAGGTAGGAGGTACAGATGTAGAGAAGACAAAGAGTCAGAAGACACAGAGGTAGAAGACACAGAGGAAGAGAAGACACAGCGGTAGAAGACACAGAGGAAGAGAAGACACAGAGGTAGAAGACACAGAGGAAGAGAAGACATGGAAGTAGAAGACACAGAGGCAGAGAAAACACAGAGGTAGAAGACACAGAGGTAGAAGACACAGAGGAAGAGAAGACACAGCGGTAGAAGGCACAGATGTGGAGAAGACACAGAGGTAGAGAAGGCACAGATGTAGAGAAGACATGGAAGTAGAAGACACAGAGGCAGAAAAAACACAGAGGTAGAAGACACAGAGGTAGAGAAGATGCAGAGGGAGAAGACACAAAGGTAGACAAGACACAAAGGTAAAAGACACAGGTACAGAAGACACAGAGGTAGAAGTTACAGATGTAGAGAAGACAACCAGGTAGAAGACACAGAGGTAGAGAAGGACATTGGTAGAGAAGACAAAGAGGTAGAAGACACAGATGTAGAGAAGACACCAAGGTTGAGAAGACAGAGAGGTAGAGAAAACAGTGATGTAGAAGACAGAGAGGTAGAGAAGGCACATTGGTAGAGAAGACAGAGAGGTAGAAGACACAGAGGTAGAGAAGTCACATTGGTAGAGAAGACAGAGAGGTAGAAGACACAGAGGTAGAGGACACAGAGGTAGAGAACACATAGTGGTAGAGAAGACCCAAGAGTAGAAGACACAGCGGTAGAAGACACAGAGGAAGAGAAGACACAGCGGTAGAAGGCACAGATGTGGAGAAGACACAGAGGTATAAAAGGCACAGATGTAGAGAAGACACTGAATTAGAAGACACAGAGCTAGAGAAAACACAGAGGTAGAAGACACAGAGGTAGAGAAGACATCGAGGTAGAAACGACACAGAGGTAGAAGACTCAGAGGTAGGAGACACAGAGTTTGAGAAGACACAGATGTAGAGAAGACACAGGTAGAGAAGACACAGAGGTAGAAGATACAGAGGTCGAAGACATGGCGTTCGAAGGCACAGAGGTAGAAGATACAGAGGTCAAAGACACGGCGTTCGAAGGCACAGAGGTAGAAGATACAGAGGTCGAAGACACGGCGTTCGAAGGCACAGAGGTAGAAGATACAGAGGTCGAAGACATGGCGTTCGAAGGCACAGAGGTAGAAGATACAGAGGTCGAAGACATGGCGTTCGAAGGCACAGAGGTAGAAGATACAGAGGTTGAAGACATGGCGGTCGAAGGCACAGAGGTAGAAGGCACAGTAGCTTCCTATGAGACTCCGAGAAGTCCTTGAGGAATGGACCTAGTTCGATTTCAACTTTGTTTTCCAAGCAGTTTGAAATAAAAAAAAAAAACCTCAATGAATGCTCTGAGAAATGCAATTGGAAGAATGCCTCTCTACAGAAAGCATATCCTGTGCAGTCATGAGATGAAGACATCCTGTTACCGACACAGAAGAAATGTACCCCATCCACTTGTGTATTTGAACACTTGGTCCCCAGTTAGCAGTGCTGTTTGAGGAGGCTACGGGCACTTTAGGAGGTGCAGCGTTTCTGGAGGAAGTATGTCACCAGGGTTGGGCTTTGAGGTTTGATCACTTCTCTCTGCTTCCCGTGTGCAGATAAAATATCATCTCTCTGTTTCCTACTCCAGACGCCTTGCCTTCCCCACCATCATGGACTCTGTGGACTGTATCTCTCTCCCATGCTGCTTTTGGTGACAGTATTTTATAACAGCAATAGAAAAGTACTGAATACAGTGGGGACTACTCAGGTACCAGGATTATGATACAGGACACAACAGTGGTGCTTCAAGCAAGCTAGCTTCATATCCCTCTTGAGCAAACTTCACAGGGTTACAGAGACAGTTTTATGAATCACCTATGTCAGTCTAAACTGAACAGCATATAATAGGGATTCAGTGGGGTCTGGTGGTACAGACATACAGTCCCAACTGCTCGGGAGGCTGAGGCAGGAGAACTGAATGTTCCTGGCCAGTCTAGAACATACAGTAAGAATCAGATATGGCTGAGGGCTAGTATTGTCCATGGAGACAGGCACTCCACCCAGGGCCACAGGCTCACACCCACCCTTTTCTTTATAAATCATATTCTTCCTTTTGCAGTCTCATTCTGTGCATTGCACAAAGCCCTCCAAACTCCTTGTCAATTTACCTCCCATAGTGCAGAGTAAGCCAAACCTTGTTCCATCTCAGTGGCCTTCCACTTTGATTGACATGTGCTTCCTTTCCTTGTTCAATAACTACACAACAGTCAGAAGTTGGATATGCTTAGGACGGCTCTTGCTAAGATGCCAACCCATCTGGGTTCAGTGCCATTTGTGTTCTTGGCTCACTCACCTCTTTTTTTCTGTTTCAAAGTAAAAAAATGGTTTTTTTTTTTTTTTACAATTTCTTGTTATTTGTCTCTATAGGAACACACTGAGGTGTCCCCACCCCTAAATTTGCAAACCAAATCCATTTTTATGGTATGTGTGTTACACATGTGTGTAGGTTCAGAGGTCTAAGGTTGACATTGGTGACTTTCCTTGATCACTCTCCACCTGTTTTTTTAAAGACAGAGTCTCCCTGTGGCCTCAGCTGGCCTGGAACTCATGATGTAGACCAGGCTGGCCTTGTGCTCTCTGCCTTTTATACTGAGGCCATCTCTCCCTTGAACCCAGACCTAGGTATTTCTGCTCGTCTATCTAGCCATTTTGCCCCAGGAATTCCTTATTTCCATCCCCTCCCATTCCCACGTAGCATTTAAGTGGCTGTTGGGAATCTGCATCACCTGCCATGCCCACTTGGCATTTCTGAGAACCTGACTTCAAGTCCTGTTTGTCTGTTAATGCTTTATCCACTGAGCCATCCCCCAAGCCAGGCTCTTTGACTGTCCTCCTCTTCCCCAGATTCTACCCTGGTCTCTAACTTTTCCTTCTCTGGATCAACCTAAGAACCCTCCTCTCCCAGCAAGTTTCCTCCCTTTCCCAGGTCAGCCTCAATTTCAGATGGGAAGTAAGGTGAGCTGCGTCCTTATTCATGAGGTTGCAAGCATGTGTGAACACTCTCTACTGAGGTCTCTTGTGGCATCCTTACAGGGATTTTCCCTCCTTATGTGGCATGTTCACAAGGCATATGCCATGTTCACTTGACGTGTCTTCAAGCAGGAAATAAAAAAAATCCCCATACCTTTTACATTGACTTTGAAATTTCTCCTTTTCTTTGATTTTTTTTCACAGCAGCTTTCCATGGCTTGGATCATTTGGGATGCCTCTTAATTACAAAATCTTTAGACAGGTAATCCAGAATTCCAGCAGTATCGTGACTCATATGAAAAAGCAATGAAGTGATTTCCTATTTACTTCCCAACCACTGGTTACAAAGGACTTAGTTACTTTAGAATAAAACTAAATTAAATTTTAAGAGTAAGATTTGAAGCTAACGGCTACACTGGTAACATACTTACAGAGAAATGAGGTGAAAGGATTTTTCTGAGAATGGGATCAATCTGAACACTAACACTTTAATGAAGGGTCCTGTTTCAGTCACTCCTTTGCAGGATCAAACACTGGAGGAAACGTGTTCTTTCTCAGTTCAGGTTTATTAAGCAGCATCAACATTTGAAACTGGTCAATCACATTTAACCTTTGGACCTATGGTCATGGTAGTGATGGCATTCTTTCCAACATTGCTGATGAATCATAGACATTGGTCAGTGATGGTCTGGTCTTCTATCCTCTGCTAAAGCGGGAAAGTCATGGTTTAGTGATAACAAAGACTGCATAATTTTGCAGTAATCTGGACTTCTCACAATTGGCTTAAAGATGGAAAATTGCAAACAGACATGAATGAAATGTACAGAAACAAAGAGTACCATCTGTCCAATCACTCCCATCCGGGCCCTGTGCTGCTCTGAGCCTGTCAACGAGTGCTGAAGATCAGGCATAAGTGAGGAAATGGTAAGTCACACCTTATCAAAATTTTCAAAATCTCTGCTTCTTAAAGGTTACCATTAAAAACTGAAATGGCAAGTCACAGGGTGAAAGGACATATTCATAAACATGTCCTGAGAAGGTACATAAGACTAGCACATATGAACATCGTTTATGGCTGACAAAGAGGACAACCACGTTTCTGTAAGAAGCAAATTATTGTAATAAACAGCACAAAAGATAATCTATAAATGGTCATGGGAATGTTCTCAGCATCCTTAGTTGTTCAGAAAAAGCAAATTAAGACTCCACAGAGTTACCAACGAGAGCAGCCGAAATAAGTGCCGTGGACATGCACACAGAGAAACCAGGACTCCCCTCACTGCGGTGGGCCCTAACATAGAAATTACTTTGGAAAACAGTTTTGCAATTCTATAGGAAGAATTGTGTTCAACATACACTTACTATATGGTCCAGCAGTCTTACTCAAGGACAGTGAAAACATCTACCCAAAGACTTGTCATGACAGTTTATTAAAACTTTATTTGGGATAGCCAGAAATGAAAAAGAAGCTAAATGACTACCCACCACTGAATTTATCCATGGGGTGTTGTATGAGACATGAACAAACACCTATTCACCCCAGATAAGGAGCCAATGACAGGTCAAGTAATGACTACGCCAAATCAAACCAATGAGTTTGTTGGGGTTCCTTTCAGGAGTAGGGGTGAAGGGTTACTTATGGGATCAGGAACCACTGAAAGGTAGCCACATCACCAAATGCCACCTCAGTGTCGGTGAGGCCTCAGCAGAAGCTGTATGCGTGTAGCTCTCTGTGCCACACTGCAGCAGTTAACAGCAATAGTTTACTGCTGCCATAGCAGCTGGGAGTATATTGCTTACGTTTTCTGTTGCTGTGATAAAACACCATGAGTAAGGCAACTTGTAGAAGGGAATTTATTAGACTAGAGCTCCAGAGGGATAAGAATCCATGGTGGTGGGGAGGCATGGCAGGAAGCAGCCGCAGCAGAAACTGAGGGCTCACATTTTCAAGAAGGCACAGGAAGCAGAGAGAGAGGGAGAGGAAAACTGGAATGAAATATGGCTTTGAATTTTCAAGGTCCACCCTCAGTGATGAGCCTCCTCTAGCATGGCCACACCTCCTAAAGGTTCCACAACTGACCCACAAACTGGGGACAAAGGGTCAAATACTTGGAGCCTATGGGGGACATTCTCATTCAAATCACCATAGGGAGGGAGGGACCTTGTGAATCTTGTTAACTTCAGCTTTTTGGAACTTGGGACGTTTTACTTCCTGAGTCTCATGAGTGCTCCAAAAGGGAATATCGCAATTCAGAGGAAATTGCTGCACAGCCCAGGGGAGTCAAAGTCATTGTTAGGATGCCGCTAAGCAACCTGAAGGAGCAAGTCACGGTTACTCACCAGTGAGGAAAAAATCTCAGACCCCCAAAAGCATGTGCAGTGCAATTCCCTCTATGTAGAATTCAAGACAATACTAAATTCTTCCGTGGTGGCAGAAAGCTGATCAGTGTTTGCCTGGGAGCAGGTGTAGTTAAGAATTCATAAAATTGTATGAAGGCTGTTTGGAGTGACAGAACTTTTTTTAATGTCTTTGTGATGTTGGCTACATACACACATAGCCACACACAATTCATCAAGTATAATGAACTGATTTTTTTTAAATGCTCTAAAATACTATACCAATGCCAGTCACCGGGGGAAAACCTAGAATGTAAATACTTACATGCACATAGAATTTGAGTTTATGTGATATATTGGGTGTAGATGCTGAGTTCATATCTCAGTTGTATCTCATCCTTCCGAAGCATATGACCTTGAGAAAGTTTTGCAGTATAACAGAGCTCCAGTTTTCAAATCTGTAAACAGATACTCAAATGCTATCTAACTCACAATGCAGACATCAAGTGTTTAGAACAGTGCCTCTCAGGCAGTAGGTATTTGTAACTAGCCAGTACTTAACTATTAATGGACTCTGAATTTTAGGTGCTTCCCAACTCCTGTTGGGTTGTATCCAAATAAACGTACTGTAGGTGGAAAACACTGGAACTCTGGGTGGAGAAGGTACTTAGTGTACCTGAGCTGCTGAAAATCGGAGCCACAAGCACTCTGTAGAGTTGCACACCCACATGGCGGACTGGGAGCTGCAGCTCTTTGGTACTGACCAATACCTGGAGAGTAGATTGGACCACATATCACTGGAGAAAGGTGAAAATTCGAAGTGTAGTTTCTAATGAGTGTGTGACATTTTAGCACCATTGAAAGGTTATACATGTGTAAGTTGAAGCATTGCAAATTGGGGACCATCTTCAGTCTTTTCTGGCTTCTGATGAATATGTTTAGTCTCTAGTGATGAGGAACAGAAGGGAACGGACCTGAAGACCTCATAAACTGGGGCCCTGCTGTGTTCATCTCATTTCTTAGCTTTAATCTACCAAACCCCTGCTTTCCTAGGATCTTGGTACTTTTGTGTGGACCTGCCTTTGGATCAGCCTGTTCACACATACTGGATGCTTGAATTGTCTCAGTGAAAATTTCTAACTCTTCTCCTACAATGATTCTTTCATTTAAAAGACAATAATGCAGTATTTCAGGCATAAAATAGATTATCAGGATAGCAACCAGGAGCAGAACAGCACATCTAGGTGACTGAACTTCCTGTTTCATGTGGATAGGATTATCTATAGCTCCCGTGTGATCACAGCCAGCTGTCATGATACTGCCTTTCTCCTGGGATGACCATCCAGTGGACGACACTTGGAAAAGGCACAGTAAGACAAGTTTAAGAGAAAAGAAAGGAGGTGATTGGGTCTGCCAGGAGTAACCCAGAGGGAGCAGTGTGAGGGGTGCCCTTGCAGTCCCTATACTGCCATAATAGCTCCACAATATGTGACGATTTTCTCAAAGTGCCCCTTCATCGCAAAAAGACTTTCAGTCTAAATGATATTTGCTAAGGCTTGGGGTCAAAGTCACATGGCAACTCTCTTTCTACTTCCCCCGCCTCAACCATCTCTCATGAAGCCAAGCTCTCTAGGCTACACCACAGGAAATAACATAATCCAACACACTTGTTTTACTTCCCATGCAACATCCTGAACCTATTTTCTTAAAAACCCTCCTTCCTACCACTTCTCTGTTCTTCCTGCTCCTGCTTGGGAAGTTTCTGAAGAAAAACATTTGCTTGTGAAAGTTCATAGAGAATGGTACACCTCACCTCGTAGGCACAAGGAATCCAGCCAAGATGGCTAGATTCTTTTTTGCTCATCCTCTTCTTGGCATTTCTGACTTTCTTTCTATCAAAGCTATAGGGTCTGGAGTGACGGTTTAAGAGCAGAAGGCAGAGAACTTTAAGAAGATGTGATTCAGTGGTGTACTGGCCCATCTTGCTACTGTCACAGAGTAACCTGGGCAGCTGATCATAGTAGACACTTAATTCTCATGGTTCTGGGAACTGGGAAGCCCAAGTCACTGCATTTGCTGGAGACTCAGTGTCTAGTGAGGACTGACAATCTCAAAAATGGTATCTTCGTGCTAGGTTTCCACATGTTGGAAGAGGTAAGGCAATACAGATTCCTGGGGTTTCCTTTCTAAGGGAATTCATCCCTTTTGTGAGTCTCTGCCTCTAGGACTGCCAAAGGCCCTGGTTCCTCATGCCCCATCACTTGGAGGTTAAGAGATCACCTTGGTTTCTTTTCCTGTTGCTGTGATAAACTGTTCTAACAAAAGCAACTTAAGGGAGAAAAGGTTTGTTTAAACTCATAGTCCAAGGTACAGGGAATTCAAGGTGGCAGGAGGAACACGAAGCAACAGGCCACGCTCCACATTGCTTCCACATCAGAAAGTGGTGAGTGCATCCCGAACTGGTTTTCTCCATTTTATGCCATCCAGGATCCCCACACCAAGGAATGGTCCTGCACACAGCGAAGATGGGGTTTCCCACATCAATGAACCTAATCAAGATAATCCCTTCCAGGCACTCTCAGAGACCCATCTCCTGGGTGATTCTAGATCCTGCCAAATTGACAACACTAATCACCACAGGTATGGAACAGATAAGTTGGGGGACACAGACATTCAGCCCATTAGCAGCTTCACTCTGCCAGCTCTGGCCTTGCTCCATGTGGCCCTTCTCCCACCCTAAAACCATTCCATTAGCACCCAAAGGCCCTTGAAGCTCACACAAGACCCAACACCAGCAAAGCAGTTCTGTAGGCCTAGCTGGGCGATTTTTCTAATTGGAGTGTCATTCCAGTCAGCAAGGTAGAGCTGTTAGAGTGAAATGAAATTATCCCCTGGCATTCGTGCTTAGATCAGAGCTATATAGACACTGAGGGGGTGGTGGTAAGAATTCTCTTCACAGAACTCCCCCATCCCTCCCTCATGCCCTTGGCAGACACTACCTCCACGCCCAGGGACAAGTTCCCAGGTTCTGTCTCTGCATCCTGGGCCCAAAGTCATCTTTCTCTTCACTGTCCTACCCTGTGTCCCAGCAACCCCAAGGTCCTACCTCAGTCTCCAACTTCTGATTGTCTGACTTAACAAAATTTCAACTTTATGCTGATGCAACAGTGATACACATTTAACAGAAACTGCACTGCCCACTGTTGAACCCCTATTTTCCCAACTGTGCTATCTATAGCATAAGGCTTGCTCAGGATGCTGGGCAGCAGCCTAAAACCACAGCTCCCATGCAGCAGGGAAAGTGAGCAACCCACATGCTGCAGCTCTGGTCTTTCCAGCGCTCTGGATACAGATAGTCAATAATTACATGAGATACTCAACACTCAATGATAATCCAGGCTTTGTGCTTCCTGCTTCTGCCCAGGCTAACAAGTATCTGAGCACACCCACAGTAGGTGGGGCTAAGCTAAGACGGTCAGCTGGTGAAGTAGACTAAACGTATCTTTGACTTGGGAAGATTGTAACTCTCAAGGGTTTATCAGGACATGTCCCCATTGAAAGTTAAGGAGCATCTGTGTTCAGTATTCTTACTAGCTCTTATAACTTGTTGAAACCAAATCCAAAGTTATTAGAAATAGAAAAATGGATTTACTTTTTCTCAGGGGAAAGAAGAGAAAGAATCCCTCCCCATGCTGACACTGTCCTTTCCATGGTAGCCCTGCTTAAACGCTGACTTCCTTCTATTCCTCCTCCATTATCCCATTTCACGAGATAGATGCTCTTCTCTGCTCTCCCTCAGGTGACAAAGCCCAGATTGAGATAAGGTGCTACTGGGCAGGGGGTTAGAGTTAAAGGCCAAGCTGTGACGTCATGGGTCCACAAAGCTTGGGCAACCCTAGACCCAGCTCTGTTCTGCCCACATCTGATTCTCATTCCACTTCCCATGAAAAAGTCATTTCACTGGCTGTTGGAAAGAACTATGCTAGGTGCCAAAGTTTTGAAAAAGCAAAATTCAATGGCTGACCAACTGTTCCTGGCCACTTGCCTGGGTGAAGCTGATGCTTCTCACTGGGCAAAAAAGTGTTTGTGACTGCAGAGGAGGCAGATCAAGCACATCTGTGACTCAGCTGTCCCAGTTGTCCTTGTGTGGCCTCCTCACAACAGCACCAGCACCTTCACGGCTTCTCCGGCCATGCTACAGGGATGGTGTTCATCTGGGGATGAAAATCATGCTGAGTTTCAGCCTTTTGTATTCAAATCCTTTTACTTATCACCACAGGTTGCTTTAAGGGAGGAAACGTTGAGTTCTATAGACATGGTTTGGGCAGGACATCAGAAAATATGGATCACAGAAAGGAAAATGTTGACTGGATAATAATCGAGAGGTAACATCCACTGAGCATTTGCTGGGTGCTCCCCACTCCTGTCCTGCACACTGCATGTGTACCTTATCTGATCAGCTAGCCATCTGAGCTGGAAGCTAACTCCTGTAATCCCGTTTTTCAAAGGAGGGAATAGAGAAACAAGCAGGTTATGTACTCTGACCAGTGCTGTCAAGCTATTTAAAGACAGGATCACTAGACCCACTATGTTTAGATGTCAGGGTGTTCTGAAATGATGATGGTTAGAAGCTATCACTAGGGCTGGGGAGATGGCATCACACCACAGGTAAAGGCACCTGCTGCCAAGCCTGGCCACCAGAGTTCAATCCTGGAGTCCCAGATGGTAGAAGGAGAGAACCAGCTTGTCCTCTGACCTCCACATGTGCACCATGTACCACATACACCCACGCACATAAAATGTAATTTTTAAAAGAAAACTTTAAAATTCATGTGACGGGCAGAAGCAATGACCAAATGTAACTAGTACATTGTTCGTTTAAATGATAGAACACAGCTGGGGAAGGAAGAGTGATTGCTTGCCTTAGCTCTCAGATCCTCAGGGAGAGGAAAATGTATCCATATGGTACCCAACGTTATGTAAACAGGTTAAGGATGGAGATCAGGCGGATGCAACTAACAGTAGACTCTTTACTGTGAGCAGTAGGCACAGCAGGGCTCTGGGCAAGTATTGAACAATCTGACAGCCAGGTGTTCTCCTGTGACCTTGAAATCAGGTGAAAGTTTCAAGTGTGTCTCTTTTCACTTGAACTTGCTCAAACATCTGAGACTGGAATTCCTGCAGGTCCACACTGAAGTGGTATCTGGTTCCTCTGTGCCAGTCTAGAATGCCTAATGGGAGTCTGGGAAAACAAAACAAAACAAAACAAAACAACAACAGTAAAGATCCTTTAGGGAGGGGGAAAAAAAAAGCCAAACCAGAATCAGCTATTCAGGCAGGCAGGCAACGGGGCCTGATTGGCAGTTTACAAACTCATCTGGGTGGGATGCCACTTCCCCTCCCCTCTAGAATGTATAGAATTCCAGAACTATTACTGCTGCTTGTAAATCTTGAAATCTTTTTGACTGTCAAGTTTAAAAATATCGTTTCTAAGAATCCCTCCGCTGTGCCTGGCTGTAGCAGGCCGCTCAGGCTCTTCGGAGAGGGCTGAACTCCGCTTCCTAGGCTCGCCCTGTGAATCCATGATGTCATCCACGCCGGGAGTTTGGGCTCCGGAGCCCCAGACCACCCACGCTGGCAGCCCATTCTCTCCTGCGTCGCCAGGGAGAGACCTGCCTTTATAAATGGTTCGAGATTGGAACGGAGGACTAGCCTGAATTGTTATACAGAGGTGCTGCGGGAAGCAGCCATAAGCATTTGGACATGTGGGCACGGTGATTTTTTTTCTTATTCGAACTCTGAAATTCTCTTTAACGCAGTGTTAGGCAGGGAGGTTTCAGAAACAGGCCTGAAAATCGAAACACAACAGCAAACAGGAGGGAAATAAATAAAAGGTCCTGTCTTCAATTTCCACCAACCACCATTACAAAAGAGGGGGTAGTGGAAAGCTGGGACCCTGGAGATATTGCTGTTTAGGTCATCAGCAATTTAGATTTAGGAGACGTTTTTCTGAGTGCTCATTAATAGAGGGAGTGTGTGTGTGTGTGTGTGTGTGTGTGTGTGTGTGTGTGTGCGCGCGCGCGCCCTCACATTGCAGAGATTTTAAAAGAATACTTTTTCCCAAAAAACAATTTGAAAGCATCAGACAATTAGGGCACTTGGGACTTATGAATATTTTTGCCTGATCTTTAGCTGTGTCAGAGAAGTAGCTCATTTAGGGAGACAGAGTGAAGGGTACCATAAAGACCTGTGTCCCATGCAGGTCCAAACCTGTGACAAAGAGCTGGACACTGCAGGGGCCTCTGGGATACTCCCCCAGGGAGCAGGGCCCAGAAAGCACAGCCTTCTCCAGTTACCTGTAAAAGGTCTTTCCAAGACTCTAGAAGATGTGGGACACCTCTGATAGGACCAAACCTCTGCATGAGGTGACCGTGCCTATACACAGCAATCCAAAGCCTGATTCATAAGAGACTGTCAGTAACTAACAATCAAGCAGACCATTCACACCAGTGCAGTGATAAAGTTGTATACACGTGGTCTCTCCTTCTCACCCTTTCCAATAGCTTCATACTTCCTTGGCCCATAGCGCCATTCTCATGCCTGAAATCACAGAGTGCCACCTCAGTTGAGGAGGGCTGCTGTGTAGGATCAAGGAACGAGGCTACTCAGATTCTGATGCTACTGCACCAAAGGTCTTATGACATCCATAGACAGAAAGGAAGATTGATGTGCAAACAAGAACATGAGCTCTGTGATATTGCCACAAAGAGAAAAGGTCATCGTAGACTGGAGATCATGGTCTTTTTTGGAATGTAGGTTCTTTAAACACTCTGGTAAACTCTAACTAATTCAGCAAATATACAGCATTACCAAGGCAGCCAGTTGTATTAAGATGTACTTATCAAAATATGCTAAAACTAGTCACTGAGATATTAGAGTATATGTATGCTTCTTTGTTTGCTGGACTACAGTCTACAGGTAATCAGTGAGTACTGTAACTCTGAAGCATAAAGGGGCTATCTGTGGCAAATGTATATGACAATGAAAATGGTTGAGGTACATGCCTCTAATCCCAGCACTTGGGAGACAGAGGCAGATGGAGCTCTGTGAATTCAGGGCCAGCCACACTGCATAGTGAGACCCTGTCTCAAAAATATAGTTTTTTGGTAAAGAACAAGATGTTGGACAATAAATATTCTGTGACCTGGAGTATGCAAAGACAGTGGTAGTGAGATATCTATCCATCCTTGAATTGTTTCTGAAAAAGGATACAGACTGTGTAAGTTGGAGATAGGGCTGGATGAATGTTGGGATAGCAAAGGGGGAGACTTTATTGAGTACTTGATGCCCTTTGTTCTCCTTCATCTTTCCCCATGAGAATGTTTTACCATCACTTTGATGCAGCTTTTGTGAAAGTCAGTCACTGTCATGGTTCTGAATTCTGCATCCTCATGGAGGATGGGCTGATTATCAAAGGAATCCCAGACTGTGACCTCACCAAATGCATAAAAATACTGGGGTGTGTCTCAGCTGGTAGAGGACTTCCCTACTATACTTGAAGCCCAGGGTTCGATCCTCAGCACAGCATAAATTGCTCATGGTGGCGCACACCTATAATCTCAGCACTTGGGAGGTGGAGACAGGAGGATCACAAAGTTCAAGTTATCCTTGGCTATGTAATAGGCTTAAGGTCAACCTGGATTACTGAGCCATCTTTCCAGCCCCGAGACCCCATTTTTAAAAATACATACATATTTCTATTTTTTATTGAAATTTTGTGCATTTCATACAATACATCTTGACCATATTTAGAACCCCTCCATTATCTGCAACCCCCCCAACCTCTCAACCAGTTTTCATGCATTCTGTCATGTATGTTACAGACTATTGAGTCAGGTTTCTGTCCCCAAATATTCCTCAGGGCGAATGTATCCACTGGAGCCTAGTCAATCTATCTAGGGAAATTCTGGCAGGGGGTGGGGGGGGTTGTTTTTGTTTGTTTGTTTTTAAAACCTGAGGGCTAGAGAGATGGCTCAGCTGTTAAGAGCACTGGCTGCTCTAGCAGAAAACCCAGGCTTGTTCCCAGTACCCACGTGGTGGCTAACAACCATCTGTAACTCCAGATCCAGGTGATCTGACACCCTCTCTATCCTCCATGGGCATTGTATGATATGGGTACACTTACATACATGTAGATAATACACTTATACACATAAAGTTAAAACAATAAATAAAATATTTTTAAGAGCCAGAAATTAGGTGTGGTGGCATATGCTTTTAATCCCAGCACTCCGGGAGGCAGTAGCAGGTGAAGCTCTGTGAGATCACTGTTCTACATAGTGAGTTATAGGCCAGCTGTGGCTACAGGACAACCCTCTCAAGAAGAGAGAGAAAAAAGCCAGAGAAGGTATGTACATATTATTCAAGTAGAGGAGGAAGGAAAACATTTCAGAGAATGAACTCCATGTACAAGGCACAGAGGCATCAGAGGCAGCTGCTTATTCAAAGCTTGAGAATGTAGCACAGCCGAGCACAGTGGGTTGTAGAAAAGTGAGAAGCAGAGAATGTGCAGGGCTCCACATGGCCACAGGAAGGAGGCGGGGTACTTCCCCACAGGATCCTCAGTGAGCAGTGGTACTTTTCTATCTGGGTCTCAGATCATCCGCATGTGACAGCCATGCTGGGGAACTTGAATGGACCTCCCCACCCACACCTACCCACACAGGCCATATCCTGGTCAAAAATCATCCTCTGCCTGTTTCTCTCTCTCAAATCTCTCATCTACTAACTCTGATCTACCAGGTTTGTTGACAGTGTGTAGCAACTTTGCTTTCTTCTCAGTGTTTAACCAAAACATGCTGTTGAAAAAGTTTTGTGGGACTCTGATCAGTTCAGTGTCCCCTGGTTATTTTTGCTTCCTAAACAATCCTGACTAATTTCATCTCCCACATTAATTTTGCCATCAATTTGCCAACTTCAAAAGAAAGAAACCACTGGGTTTTTTCTTGGAGTTACAGTTAATACAGAAAAAAAAAATCAAGGCAGAATTGAGCATGTTTACTATTATGAATCCTTAAGTTCATTAAATATTAGACTATAAATAAACCTATCTATCCTTTACTTTTTAAGAGAAAACAATAGTTTGGTTTTTTTTTGTTTTTTTTGATCTTTTAAGACAGGGTCTTCCTGTAGCCCCAGCTGGCCTGCAACTCACTATGTAGCCCAGGCTGGCTTTGATCTCACAGATATCTGCCTGCCTCTGCCTCCCGAGTGCTGGGATTAAAGGCATATGCCATTGGGCCTGGCTTGAGAAAATAACAGTTTTAAAATGTATATGTAGCAAATAGCACAGAAGTGTCTTAAGCATTTGTATCCCTTCTACCATGTCTAAAATAACCCTGCCATGAGGTTTCATAAAGTCAAATGGCAAGCACAGAGCACTAGGCTTTCTACTACAAGCTGCCATGACTCAGATCCTTATAAAGCCTTCCGAGCAGCCGCAGGACTGGTCCTCAAACAATTTCATTTGCCTAAACAGCCCCTCCAGTACCACACCACCCTTCCAAATGTCAGGCCATGGTGGGGTCTTCGTTTCTTCTCTTCCACAGAACTCCAAAATAAAATCTCTGAATTTGGAAGCTTCACCTAAAAGCAGGATCTTCTTACATTTTTGTTGAATGATAAAAGCTGTTTGTCTGAGACACTAAAACAACTTCATTCCCCACCCCACAAATCATAGGAAGAGCACCTGCTCCCTTTGGAACTTGGTGTTACCTCATGGAATGACATCTGCCAGGAGAACACCCTGGCAAAGCAAGCTCACAGCTGAATTCCAAGGCAACAACTAGCAACTCACAGGTGCTGCCCGGGGAAGCCTGGAGTCCGCTTAAAAGTTCCAGAGAGTTCTTTATTATCTTAAACACCACGTCCAGAGAGTGCTTAATTTGCTGAGATTCAAAACATTCCTCATGGGCAAAATGCAATGTAAACAATGCTTTGGAGAAGTCCTGTCCACCTAATTTTTAATTTTCAAACAGGGCGGTGCTTTAAAGCATGTAAACATTTTTTGAAGGCATTGTTGCCTTGAAGGAACTTAGGAAAGCTTTGATGGAAAATTCTTCTCTCAATTAAGCCAGTCACCACATGGAATCTTTGGTGTTTGGGAGAGGCGTTCTCTAGATAAATTCAAAGCCTCTCTCCATACGAGGTCCAAGAGGCAAGCTCCAGAGAAAGACTTGACTAGAAGAGGTGGGGACCTCACTGCTTCACTGTTCACTGTTAACCTCCTGTCCACCTCCCATCCTGTGGCCACTAGTTGAGAGTGAAAAAACCGCCCAGAGGCACAAAGGCTCTGCTCTCCACTTGGCCTAAGAGCGTACCTGAGGTGCACGCGAAGGACTTCTGCAGGAGTGAGTCTTGCCAGTTCAGGCACGTGACTGACTCTGCTCCACTTTCACATGTGGGGTTCAGTCAGTCACTCACTCATTCCTTCCTCGGGTATTTAGTAATCACCAGGCCTATGCTAAAAGAAAGACATGTACTGGCGATGAGCTCCATCCTTGTTCCCCAAGCTGTGTCCAGATGAGGGGTGGGTAAGTGGTGACAGCGCGGAGGGCCCAGTGCCTGCTAAAAGGCATGAATGCAAGGTGTGCTTAGATCGCACAATGGCTCTGCTTGCCATTGTAATCCTAGCTTGGAAAATTTGAGCCTTCTCCAGGACTGTCCCAACCACATCTGGGGGAGATAGACTACTTTCTGATCAGCATGGAGGTTGTGGAGGTCAACTATGGCAGGAAGACATGCCACTGCTCCCCAAGAGGGGCAAGAATAAGGCTAACGCACAGACCACTGGAGCATCATGTCTTAGGCAGAATCCACCCAGGCTGCTTACACTCCTGGCCTTTCTGTAACCTGAAAATCTGATACATAAATTCCCTATCTCCTTTTATTGCATATTGCTTGAACTGACCTGAATAAGAGAGTTGTCATTTGAGAGCATTATTTTCTCTGTGTACTAAAACCTGGACAAGTGAAGGAGCTAACTACCACAGAGAGCCTGGCCCAGGTCACAGGCACGAGGGAGACTTCCTAGTAGGAGACATATGCAGATAGGACGTATGGAACCGTTAACTAACAATGACTGAGTCTCTATGCTGTGTTGATTCATTCCCCCTTACCAAATTTTATATGTCTCTTTCTTCTCCAGAAAGAAGTGGGTTTCACACACAAAGAGCAGCAGTGACAAGGATGGGATGTGTAGCAGGGGCGAGTGGCCAGGGTGGGCTCAGTGGCCAGGGTGATGCTGGTGAGCTGATCAAACAGCTGAGGTGTAAAGGGAAGATGTTGAGAGCTCAGGGTGGAGGAGGGCTTGTGTTGGTGGAGTGCACAACACCTCCATGGACAATGAAGCAGCTGGGCCTGAGTTTGTGCCACCCTTCACTGACAAACCCTTCCCTTCTGAGGACTCTGCCCACTTCTACCTTTACTCCTGTGGGGGAGGGTGGGAAAGACCTCCCTGAATGGCTGGACCAGGCAGGAGAAGCATCTGTGCCTGTAGGAGGCAGAGGTGTCCAAAGCAGCATGCATAAGGAGAACAGATAGCATCCATCAGTGGAGCTCGCAGGACTGTGAGACTCCAGCCCCAACAATCACCCCTCTGTCATGGGAACGTAATGGGCAGAGTAGGACACTGCCTGCAGGGCACTGTGATTCTCCACCATCACATGTCTCTAGGTTACGGGGGACCCAGCTGAGATCATACTCTAACAAAGTGACTCTGAAGGCCACAAAAGCATCAGTCTGCAGGATGACTGGCAGACTGCCAAAGGGAGCAGAACAGAAAAACAACAGTGACTTCTCTAGAGTCTGCCATATTGAACAATTGTATGCCAGGCATTTTAATAAAAATATTTCCCACCACCTAGTTTTAGATAAAGATTTTATTGTCTACTAAAAATTATTCCATGATCATGACAAACTAGGTCACCAAACTTCAGTGGGGTGTCTGAGTCATTGTTTTCAGTTTAAAAATATTAGCACATTACCAAACTACTCAATATGGCATTTGATGCATGTGTGTGTGTGTGTGTGTGTGTGTGTGTGTGTGTGTGTGTGTGCGCGCACGTGCGTGCGCGCGCATGCACTCATGGGCATATGTACATCTATGCATGTGCAGGTATGGATGGAATAGCGGTTATCTATTTTTATGGTCGTTGTCTTCTTTGTCAAATTCATAAGTTTTATTTTTCTTTACTACCCCACTGCTTCTCTCCTGAAATGGAGGCAGGCCTTCTTAGCCCTCTGTTCTGTCTCCAGCCTCCCACCTCTCTGCTCACAGGTCCATCATTCCTATCACTGCTCGGAAGGTCAACCTTATTTTAATCATCCCACCTAATTTGGATATAACATGGTTTCAATCATTGTGAAAAACAATAAGGTAGAAGTAAAAAGTTCAGCAACAGAAAAGTGAAGGAAGGGGCTGGAGAGAAAGCTCACTGGTTAAGATAGTGTGATGCTTTTCCAGAGGACCCCAGGTCAGTTTCCAGCACCCAGGTTGGATGTCTCACAACTGCCTATAACTCCAGCTCTAGGAGATCTGATGCCCTCTTCTGACTTCTTAGGGCACCCCCACACAGTATCCTACATTCATAGAGATGCATATGCATAAATAAACAGAAAGCCTAAAAAAGAAAAGGAAAATTATTTATTTCAATGTAGTATGATTATATACATAGACACTCAAGAGAATAAGCAAAAACAACAGTAGAATTAACAATAAAACTTGGTAATATTTCTCAGTTTCACATAAATGTCTGGCAGCAATTGTTTCCTAAGTAGTGGTAATCACTAGTCAAGATCTGCTATGAACAAGATTGCCCATTTAGAGGCAATAGGGGTTCTAAGTATTTACCTTTTGTGCTCCAGTATCTTCCACAAAACATAGTCTCAAGGGACTTAAGATGTAGCTCAGTTGGTAGGGTGCTTGATGGCATGCAGAAGCCCCGAGTTCTACCTCCAGCATCATAGAAACATGACATACCTTTTGACTTAGCACTCAGGAGGTGGAGAAGTTGAAGGAGGATCAGAAGTTCAAGGTCATTCTGTGCTACATAGTACGTTCAAGGCCAGCCTAGGATTAGGATACATTAGACTCTGTCTAAAAACAAATAAACAAACAACAACAACAACAACGAAAAAGCATCCTCTCAGTTTCTGGTTTCTCTCCTCTAACAACGGAGGTTGTGACCTAGCTTCTAAATAAACATGAGATAATAGGCATCTTAGGAGTTCTGAGACTTCCCCCAAACAACCATCAAATAAATAAGTGTGTAGAGATGTTGCCCTGCCTCCTTCATAGAAATACTCCCTTTCTCCTCACAGAGGCTTAGCAACTCCAGCCACTCCTCTATAGGATGGACAGAGCCAATTCTTTCCTGTCTACTGTTTCCCTTCTGTGGGAATGACTTCTGGACTGCCTCCTGTCTACCTAACCTTGTAAATGAAGTTAATTGTATGTTTTGAGATAACTTAACAGATCTATTTAATCTGCCTTCCTACTATATAACCATTTTATTTAACTCTAGGTAGCCTTTAGGAAAACAATGTAAATAGTCTTCTAGGCCTTAGGTTCCTGTTGTAGTTCAACTTTTGCAAGCTAAGGTAAACACATAGCTTTAACCTTGGATTATGTTCCCTATTTCTCCCCCATGACCCTTCCTTTCCTCTGGCCCAGAATAGAGTGTGTGTGTGGGGGGGATTATCATTGAAAGCAGCAACTTGTTGGAAGCAATGCATTATCTACCATATGTTGCAAACAACATGTGAGCTTAGGTTGATAACATCTGCTTGTGATTTTGCATGCTGTTCTGGGTCAGTTAGAGGTCAGACAAGGAAAACTCTTCCCTGACAATACAAAGTTCTTCCTTTATTTCCCATAACATGCAGATATACTGTTTAAATAAATAAAGACAGTATACCTTAGGTTAGAGGAGAAGTTCTAAGAGAAATAAAAAGAGAACAGTTCTGAGAACAGACTGGGCTGACTCCAGGACTTAGTCTTCTCTTTGTTCAGGCACTGTGCATTTTGGCATCCACCACACCCTTCAGGGTAGATTTTCCTTCAGACAGAGGACAATCTGCTCTCCAGAAGCATGTAAGTCTCTATCTCCTGCCAGAGAGCTGTGCTCACAGCTTTAATAAGTAAAAGGCTGTTTTCCATTTCTACCCCAGAGGCTTGCAGTATTGTGAGTGCCTGGTCTCTCTGGTATTGCTGCAGATTTTCATCACAGTCTGAGGCTCAGTTGCAGGAATCTACTATTTTAACCTTATTAACACTGACACCTGTACAGCAAGTAGACCCTCACCCAGGAAGGTAGGAAAGGACACATCAGTCTCCATGATCTCCGGTAGAGAAAAGAGTGTGGTAAGGGAAACCAGTGGCTGGTGGGCATGAACACAAGTTCAAACATCTGAGGAAGAGGCAGAAGGGGGCTGCTGACCCACGATGACAAGGGAATAGAGCGAAGCTGTAAATAATTCTTATTCCTTGGCATCTGAGGGGGACTGATTCTAGGGCACCCGCCCTTCCCTGAGATATCTTGGATGCTCCAGTCCCTGATAGAAAATGGCACAGCATTGACATATAACCTACACTCACACACACACTTTAAATAATGCCTAGATGATGCAGAATACAGAGTACCATGGGTTGACAGAAAGAATGTGAGCAGCCGAGGAAAGGTGGAGTGTCCTCTGACCACTATGCCGGCAAGCTATAGTCACACCTCCTCCCCATGCTCATCAAGGAGTCTAGGAGGGAGTCAGTTACCCCTCCCACCTGATCAGCTGACCTTAGCTGCATGTGGGGGAGGGGCTAAGGATACGTAAGCTGAGAATGTCATGAGGCCCCTCTCTCGTCATTTTATGCGGCTGTCAGAAAGTCACAAGATCTATATTTGAGTGTGGACTTTCCAGCACAGCTATAAAGGGGGGGGGTGCCCACTCTTCTGTAAATAAACCCCTACCCTGTTCTCTGTTAGCAAGTCCAATAAACTCGTTAGGATTAAAAAAAAATAGAACAGAGCTATGGAAATCTTCATTATTCCACCGAAGTTGACCCCAAGTTGCCAAATCCTTTGGTCTTTGATTTTGTATTCCTATTTTTCACCCTTAAACTTCATTGTGTGTATATATAACTTGCTTCAATTATTTCTGGAAAAGTGTGTTAAAAATTGCCTCTCTTTGGAATAATAAAAATAAATAAATAAATAAGTAAATAAATACTTTTTGAAAAGGAAACAAACTAGATGTCAGATGGTAGACAACTCTCTTTTCACTGTAGACAAAAAATGAAAAGCTAAAATCTTCATGCTCAAATAACATGTAACAACATGGAGTGAGTCTTAAAAGACACCAAGTGAGGACCTGCTGACCGAACAGCAGAATACTGATGGTTTTCTTATTGTCTGGATGACTAGGAAGATCTCAAACTTAGAAGGCAATAGTCTAAAATGCAGATATCTGTTGTCTTTGATAAACACGGTTTGAGGTGGTTTGCTTGCTTTTTGCCCCAAGTGCTTAAAAATAATCATGAAATATTGTTACACTCAGAAAGCAAAAAATACTGAAGAGGGTCCGTATTTCCCACGGCAGCAAGTGGCCCTGCCCTGGTTGTGCATCAGAGCCATACAGCCGCCTTTGTGCAAATGAACGAAGGGCTAATTTCCCTAAGAATCCCAGAGAAATAAAAATTTCTGTGAGGTTTATCCATCCATGTCTGCAAGTATCAGACACACACACACGGTTCTTGTTCTCTTCAGCTGCACAGCCCTAGACTATTTGGGAGTTTGGTTCCAAGTGCAGAATTCTAGTTGCTGCCTTGCAATCTGGGAGTATTTTGCGTCTGTGAAACGCGAACTGTAACTCTCAAGGGAGAAGATGCTCTCAGCTTCCTGCCTCCTCAAACAGCAAACTGCCTGTGTGCAGATGCCTTGCTGCTCTGGCCAGAGTATGAGAACTGCTTGGAGAAGCAGCCTGCAATAGTGATACACTCCTTTTTCTTCACCAGAAGAATCATTGCTTTCAGAGGACTTGAAGAGGGGTTGCCCTTCTCTCTGAAATGGTTCCAAAGCTATGGAGAATTTTAGGAAATGAACAATACACTTGCATGAGGCTTGACCTTTGTAGGTATTTTTACTTCCTCTGGGTCCTTCTAGATGGAACATAATTTGGGGATGTTCCCAAGGCCAGTTCAATCAGATTCTCTAGGGACTCTGGACTCTACATCCACATTTCAGCAAGGTTTGCAGATAATTCTACCAAAAAGAATGATCACTGCCGTGGCACGCGAAAGGGTGACTTTATCTAGAAAAACAATAGCCTTTGCAATGTAAGGCTGAGGTGTTGCTCAGTGGTAGAGCACTTGCCTTGCAAGCACATGGACCTGAGTTCAGTGCCCAGAACCCATATCAAAGAGGAAAAGAGAAATAGCCAGGTGATTCAGGGCCTGAGAGTTCCGTACTAGCAAAGTGGAGACAGGCAGATCTCAGGGGCTAGCCTGCTTGGTGAGCTTCCCACTAGGAGAGACTTTGCCTAAAAAGAAAGAAAGGAAAGATGGGCAGCACCTGAACACACACACACACACACACACACACACACACACACACACACACGCACATCACTTAAGTGCTAAGTGTGGTGGAACATACCTCAGGAGCAATCAGGAGCCTAAGGCAGGAGGATCACGAGTACAAATCCAGCCTGGGCTACATAGTGAAATTGTGTCTCAAAATAAAGCAAAAGACTAGAGAGCTGGCTCAGTGGTTAAGAGCACTTGCTGCTTTTCCAGAGGACTCATGTTCAGTTTCTAGCACCTAGGTTGGATGGCTCACAACTGCCTGTAACTCCAACCTCAATAATTCTCCCAGGTACCTGCACACATGTCACACACACACACACACACACACACACACACACATACACACACACACACACACTACACATGTAAGTAAAATAAATAAATCTTTTAAAAAACAAAACCATATAAATAATGCTTGCTTCCTTGGCTAGAAAGGGTTAAGAAATCACTTCATTCAGAGATCCCTCTCACAGTCTGAACAGAACAATGAAGCAACTCGAAGCACACTCAATCCCCGACGCAGGTTGCCACATAAATCAGTTCAGGCTAGTTGGACCAGGCCTGAGTAAGGGCAGTGGATGGCAAACAGCCCCTTTGGTGACCAAATGCTTTTTTTCATGTTAGCCACATGTGTTTATTTTATGTGGAGACTTCAACTGTCCAGTCGCCACAAAGGCAAGGGTCAACAGCCACTTGGCACCCTCTTCACAGTAAGCAAATTCTAAACGAAAAAAAGTAAGCGTGGGCTGGGGGAGGATGTAGCTCAGTTGGGAGCACGCACAAAGCCCTGGATTTGATCCCATACACACCCTCAGGAAGTGAAAGCAGGAAGACCTTCAAGTTCAGTCACCTCCGCTACTTAAGAAAGTCCAGCTCAAAGCTGGGCACTGTGGCGCACACCTTTAATCTAAGCACTTAGGAGACAGAAGCAGGCAGATCTCTGTGAGTTCAAGGCTAGCCTGGTCTACATAGTGATTTCCAAGTCAGCTGGAGCTACCTAGGGAGAACCTATCTCAAAAAAAAAATTTTTTTTCAAGCCCAGCCTGGGTTAGATGAGACCTTTTCTCAAGTTAAACAAACAAATAAATTAAATTAAACTAGCCTGTACCCAGCTCAGCCTCTTCCTTTGACAGCTATCCTTCCAGGTTAAATGAAGAAGGGTCCCGATGTGTAAATGAGGTTTTGGATCATGACCCAGGTGTAATGATTAACAGTACCCTTTTTACTCAGGTGGAGGAGTTGGCCTGTTGGCTTTAAGAGCCCAGGGAGGGAGGAGAGAGGGGAATTCCTGGGTGCCTCTCCAGCTGCCCCAGTGGCCATCCTGGAGCCTCCAGCCCAGCAGATCCTCCTGGCACAGTAAGCAGCAAGATGACCTGCGGAGAGGCGCTCTCTTTGCATTTCCCCACTGCTTCCATCCATAGACACAGCATTCTTAACGCTTTGGTTTTCTGGTGTCCAAGAGTAGTGCAGGATGGCAACAGTACGTCAGTTTCACTTTGGAGCATGCACTCTTTATTCCCCAATTATCCCAGGAACCCAAATAAGAAAGGGGAAAGCTCCCAAAGAATGACTGTGGCCATCTGGAATGCATAATGTGGACAGATCTGCGATGCATTACATGGTCTGGAAAGTGGCTGGGTGAATTCCAAAGAGCTCACATAGACTTCAAAGTCTGGCTGTACATCAGTGAAACTGCCGATCTGCTCCGATATTTAAAGTGAGTGTAGATGAATGAATTTATTACACTTTTTATCTTCTGGGCTCAGATGGGGAAATGGGATTGTAGGGGAGTTTGCCTTTAATTTCATGCTGTGTTTTTTTCTTAGATTTTATTTTTCTCCTCTATAATGTGGCACTATTTCTTGATTATTTTTTCCTTTTGGACTGCAACATACCTTCCTTGTCTCTATTATGTGCCTGAAAACTGACTCATGTGTATGGATAATGTAACTATGCAGGGGCTGGTCATTGTGAGATGTTTTACATTGAAGGGTCTCAATTCCAAATGTATAACTTCATATAACTCTCTCTGTTTCTCTCTCTCTCTCTCTCTCTCTCTCTCTCTCTCCTCTCTTTCTCTGCTTCACTCAGCAAGTCAATAGTTGAGAAATGGACTCAACTGCATGGAATTTATTTCTACAATTAAATTTGAGTGATATTGTTTGTATTTTCTAAAGAAGAATATGAGCCAAATCTGAGCTCACTAACTACTTGGAAGACTGGGAGATCTAGGAACTGTTGTCAGAAGCTCTCTTACTTTGTCCTTTTTAGTGAGCCTATGACCCCAGCCCATGGGATGATGCCACCCCTGTTCAGGGTAGATGTCCTTTTTCAGTTAAATCTCCTTGGAAACAACTTCATAGACACAGCAGAGATTTGTTTCCATAGTGATTCTATATCCACTCACGTTGACAATGAAGATTGACCATCCCAGGTGGTGAGACATGATTCTATTTAACATACAGGAATGCACCACAGTGGGAAATGAGCAAACTTGTTGGGTACAGAGAACTCTGACACCCCTTAAATTATATCATGGAAGTACTTGCTAAAGCTCAAAAGCTAGCTTTTCCTAAAGAAGTTTCTAGAGGCCAGTGATGGACTATATATTCTAAGACCTTTTCTAATCACTGCTAACTGGGGTTCCATGTTAGTGCTTAACGTTGTAACTACAAGATACACATATGCAGGCTCAATGCAAAGGAAAGTTGTTATCATCTTCTGGCTTTGGAGGCCAGAGGTTTGCCAGCCATGTGTCCAAAGCCTACAGTTGAGGACACTTCATCACCTCCTACAGTCAGTCATATGCCCTGGCCATAACTCCCGTTCCCACCTCCCTTGTCACATGTCCCCCTCACCCTGCAAGTCTCCAAAGTGCCTCCCTTGTGTCTGTTTTCCATGTCTGCGTCCATGTCCATGTTTGCTCTTCTGTCTTTGTGGGTTCAGGTCCTCTTGAGTGGGTGCCTACTATCTAAGCTCAGTGTCTCCTTTCCTATACCTGTGAAGAGTGGCAAATCCACTCCATTATATCTTGACATTGACTCGGTCACAGAAGTTGCTTGACATATGATGAGGTTACATTCTGATAAATACATCACAAACTGAAAATATGGCAAGCTGAACATGCCTATGAAGGTCAGTTCTTCTCAGCCCTCTGTCAAGCTCTGTTGCTGGCCCTCAGGTTTGTGTGGCTGGTGGTGGGGCAGGGGTGGGGCAATGGCTCGCAGCTATTACCCAGTACCACCAGAGAGTATCATATAACTTGTCACTAACCTGGAAAAGGTGAAATTCAAACCTGGATGTGTGGATCCCACCGCATGCATATAATTTTTGTACCACTGTGAAGCTGAAAGAGCTTAGGTTGAGATAGAGCGAATCATGGGCCATCTGTGTATGCATGTCCTGGAACTTACTTAGCACAGATGGCAGCCAATAGAATAAACAAAGCACTGTAAGCTGTGTCCTGAAATATGTACGCAGTTTCCACCCAAAAACCTCTCCCTACCTTACAAACTCTAGCACTGAAATTCCTATGGCAGAGACTCGGCCAGTCCCAAGCTGGAGAAGCTTCCAGGTCACGAGTCAGCACCATCATCATGTGACCCTCCCCGGCCTACTGCCATTGTTGTTCCTTGCATTGTCCTCCAGCACACAAGAGCCACAGATTCTTCACCCCTCCTACTCCACATGCATTTGCCCTTCTTCTAACCAAGGTGTTCAAGTTCTTCTGTGATACCTATAACCTCAGTTTATACTTTCAAATCCTGCATATTTAAACCTAAAGCATCATTATCTTTAGATTAACCTTCCTACTCTCCCAGTTTTCCTACCAAATCACTTGCGGCATTTGAACCTAACGTTCTGTCTTCCTGGGGTCATTTATATTTTTTTCTCCCAGCTTGCTAAACATCTTCAGGAGCAGGAACCTCAGTTTACTCATCGTAGCATTCCCTCACACCGCCAAGCTCAAAGCCTGCACATACTAAATGGACCCAGAGAGCTATGACTAATAACTCTGTGAGTAAAGCATCAACATAAGGCCAGGCTCCTAGCCAGCACCCCGGATATGCTCTTCCTTCTCCCTGTAGCTCCTCACTCATCATACCTAGAAATTGATGCTCAAGAGATTCTTCCAAATACCCACCCCAGGTTTCATTCTCCTGGTAGGAAAACTTTCCCTTCTCCATAATCCACTTGCTTTATTTAAGATCATGTAGACAATGGGCTGGAAAGATGGCTCAGTGGTTAAGAGTGCTGACTGCTCTTGCAGAGGACCTGGGTTGAATTCCCAGCACCCACATGGCAGCTAACTACCACCTGTAATTCCAATTCCAGGGGCTCCAATGACACGGGTGCACTTGCACACATGTAGGCAATACACATAAAATAAAAACAATAAATAAAATATATTTTTTTAAAAAGATCATGAAGGCAAGCAAGATAGTTTTATCTTCGCCTTCTTTTCTGGTCCTAACAGGATTTTGCTAACAGTTCAGCATCTTTGGTTGACATCTTAGTCCATCCTGTGTTAAATAACTGTGGCTGGGTAATTTATAAAGAACAGAACTGGCTCACAGCTCTAGAGGCTGAGAAAGCTGAAGTCACGCTCTGACATCTGTTGAAATATTATTTTTCTTCCAGGATGGAGCCTTGTGCACTATGTCCTCCAGACAGGAGAAGGGATAACTATTTACAACAGAAGGCAAAAGACCAAAAAGGCCTGCTCCGGAAATGACTATCATCAAGACACTAAGTCTACTCAAGGAGGGAAGTCCCCAAGGTTAACCACCTCTAAAGGTCTCACCTGTTAATACTATTCCAACAACCTTAAGTTTCAAAATGAGTTTGGAAGTGGACAAAAGTTGTAACTATGGCAGTTGGTCCATAAAATATAGGAGAAATGAGGCTGGACAAGCATAAGAAGAGATATGGGAATGTGGGGCTCTCATGTCCTGCTGAGGAATGGGCAGGCTGGTGCAGTCATGCTGGACAGCAATCTACTGGTTTAAATTAAGCATCTGCCTGCAGGTGACCAAACCATTTATTTCCTGGTTATACATATCCCAATGATGCTCTCATCGGCATCTGTAAGGGGGTATGTAAGAATGTTGTGATGAGGAAGCAGAAGCAAGCCAGGCCTCCATCATTGGAAGAGCGGCTGATACAATGAGATGGATGCACAGAACAGAAAGAGACTGTGTACCATATTTCATTGGGTATAGTCTTATAGCTAGACCTTAACTACTGCTGCATGTGTGGGAAAGTATCACACCAAGACATCTAACACAGTACCATGGTAGGAAATTTAAATACCTGCCCGAAATAACAAGGCATATTTTATTAAAATGTACAGACAGAGAAACACAACTTTATAATGTAAAAATAATACATCTAGCCAAATAGCATACACCTTTTATCCCAGCACTTGGGAGGTAGAAGCAAGAGGATCTCTGAGACTGAGGCCAGCCTGGTCTACATAGTGAGTTCTGGAGGCATCTGGGGCTACAGGAAGATATTGTTTCTAAATAAGTAAATAAATAAATCATATCTTAAACACTTTAGACCAATAACGTATAGAATGAGAAGAATGCCAGGAGGGATATAAAATGAGACAAAGGAGGAGGCAGAGCAGGAGAGAGCCTTACCAAGATGCACGTGTGGAAAGGAATTCATATTACATGTTGCTTCGGCTGCCCTTCCATGTTACTCCTTCTCAATGGCTGACAGACTGGCCCATTTCGCCCTTCCAGATGTGCAAGGACTATGCCCTCACAGGCTGCCCTTCCAGCCCATACTTTTCCCATTCCCAAGTCCACTGTGTCTACATGAACATGGAGCTTTCTTCTTTAGGAATCTTCCTCTGGAGATTCTCTGATCATCAAACCCCAAATCATCTTCTCCAATATCCTGGCACTTCTGTAGAAGGATCACACATGGACTTCACCCTGGGTGCTGCTGTGAAAAGATATAAAGTCAAAGGTAAACAAAGCATATGTGGGGACCAGTCCCACTGGCTGGTCGGCTGCCTGGACAGGGCTACTCATCCTCAGCTCTCAGAAGTCCTCAGCAGGTTCTACCACAGTATTTTTCAAGGAGCCACTTAAAAACTCCTGGCACATCTTCATCTTTAAAATTCAGTATTTGTTTCCAAACTTGAAGGTAATGTATTTGAAAGGAGAATTTAGAATTGAAGATACCAGGAGCTTTTGAGAAAAGTTTGCAAACCAGCATCAGCAGTGAGACCCTTATAAACATTTTTATATCTATTAGATGAAAGCAATAAAGATAGCACACCCCATAAAAATTATGGCTGTGGTGTGGTAATGAACACGGTACAGTTTGTTGTAATTTTGCCATGCCCCATGTTCTAAAATCTTCCTTCAGCAGTAGCGACATTGAAATTCTTGTTTATAAATACTAAGGATGAAAATAACTATCACTGGTTGATTATCTAGTCTGTTTCCGGATGTGAACATGTTGGCTAATTTTTCTACCCCCAACCACAAAGCAGTTCATAGAATTCTACAGCTGAGGAGACACAGAGTCAAAGCAAGGCAGTTGCTAACAATGCTGTGTTGCAAGCCAGGTCCATCTGACCCCCAAACTCACACCTTGTCCACTAACTGCTTCTGCCAAGAACTTTTCTAATATGTCTGACTCTCCAAGAAATAACTATTTAATATGACAACTCTGAACACCTATGTCATAAAAGATGTGCCTTATGATAAATCAATGATTCTCAAATGTGCATATGCCTTTATTTATGTTTTAAATATTTATTTATGTATTCATTTATTTACTTATTCATTTATTTGGGGGAGGGCACCATACATGTGTGATGGTCAGAAGAGTTGGTTATGGGAGTTGGTTCTCTCCCTCTACAATGTGGGTTCTGGGGATGGAACTCAGGTTTTTAGGTATGATGGGAGATGCCTTTACCCATTGAGCCAACTTTAATGCCACCATGTGCATCACCCAAGGTAGGCAACCTGCTTTGGCAATTAACCCCCCAGGTCCTTCTAGCTTAGTACAATAAAAGTCTGTGCTCACTATCACAGCAGTTCAGCAGGCGGCCTTCTACATGACTCAGAGACCGGCGTTCTTCTCATCTTCCTTCTGTGTGCGGGTGGTTCCGCCACCACAGACAAGCTAAGAGAAACAAACATGTTCTTGCCTCATTCCTTAAACTGTAGCATGCCCACTGTCTCCACCAGGACTTGCATCATCTCTGTGATAGCCTTTGGTATTTGTTCATATCTATTTGAAAAGAAAAGCAAAAGTCTTTTTACTTCAAAATCTGATTTGTCAGTTGCTAGTCATGAATTTTTGTTTTCAAACACTGAGTGCTCTAGGATTAATATAGAGTCTATCAAAATCATTCCAACTCAACAAATCTGGGTGAAGATGGACCTTGGTGGACAAGAAGTTTCCTCATTTATTAAAACAAGGGATTCTGGATTTTGCCTATCAGAAGGAAATTCTAGCCTAAAAACATTCTACCATATCCCAACAGAAATTTTCATTTCACACATGTTCCTACTCAATTCTTGAATATCCAGGCCTTGACATCAGTAGATCCCCCCAGGCCTAGTGTTGTACATCCTACAGTAGGATGGAATTGGCAAGAAAGAAGAGATAAAATGCCAAGCATTGTTGTTTATAGGTCTTCATTCAGTCTTAAATCACATTTTATTGATGTTCTCAGTAAATTACATTTTATTGAAGTATTGGAGCCAAACATGGGACTAAGTGTTGGGAAGGAAGTGATGGAGTCAGCTCAAAGATCACTTAACAGGTTCCCATCTGGGGATGGAATTTGCATAGCAGTAGAGCAACTTGTCTGGCATGCACAGGTGCTATGCTCAGTCCTCAGTCCTTGAGGTAACATATCAGCTCCCGGTTTATGGGAGGGTAAGAAACGCCCTCCCTTGTCATTCACTCAAGGCAGAGGTTATAAAGGTAGCCTGGTCCAGAGGGACAAGAATGAAGCAAGTGACATTGGGGTGGCATTCCAGGGGAGTCGGGGCCTCTATCACAGAGGGAGAAAGCAGGGCCATCCCAGGAAGAGAGAATGGCATGACTTGTGCCCAAAACAGACTGGGAGGATTTTGCTAGAGGGAGCAGTAGGAATGCATTAGCTTACTGCTGCTACCATAACTGTTTTTATTGTTTTGGTGTGCTGTTTTAAGAGGAAAATGAACGAAGGAAGCTGGAGGGATCTAGGAAGGCCACTGCACGAGCTGCTACAAATGTCCAGGAAAGAAAGGTAAAGGCCTGAATAAAGGCTGTGGGGCCAATGAGGATGACCAAAATGGAAGGAGCCTCTCAGAAGTGGGATGAAGCACAATGTATCTGAGGAATGTAGGAGAAAGAATAGCAAGCAATTATGTGTCTAACTGGGCCACTTGATGGTAACTGCAATGGTAGGATGAGTCAGGTATTTGGTTGACTTGGAAGACTAGCATTTTAAAGATCAGCCCAAGTTCTGATCTGCCATTGACTATGGCTGACTGCAAGAGACTTGTTACTTAATTTTTGCATTCTAGCATATTCACCTATTTTTTAAAGGCAGGGTCTCATTATGAAGTCCCTGCATCTCTGGGATAAAGCCTACTTGATCATGGTGAATGATCTTTTTGATGTGTGTCTGTATGCGGTTTGCAAGTATTTTGTTGAGAATCTTTGCATCTGTGTTCAGTAAGGATATGGAAATATTGTTTTCTTTTTTGGTTTTGTCTTTGCCTGGTTTG
>NW_008338289.1:582272-648801 GCF_000622305.1 Nannospalax galili | reverse complement strand
AGGAGTTTGGGAGTTCTCCTGTTTCTATCATTTTGAAGAATTTAAGAAGTATTGGTTGGAGGTCTTCTCTAAATGTCTGGTAGAATTCTGCTGTAAATCCATCTGGGCCTGTTTTTTTTGTTTTTTTTTTGTTTTTTTTTTTTAATTTGGGAGGCTTTGTATTACTGTTTCAATTTCCTTATATGTTATGGGTCTGTTTAAACTTCTTGGTTTAACTTTGGAGGTTCCCATGATTTCAGATATCCATTCATTTCTTTTAGAACTTCAGGTTTAGTAGCATATAGGTTTTTAAAATATTCCCTTATAGTGGTTTGGATCTTTTGGGTATCTGTTGTGATGTTTCCCCTTTCATCTCTGATTTTGTTGATTTGGATTTGCTCTTTCTTTCTTTCGGTTAACTGGGCTAAGGGTCTGTCTATCTTGTTTAGCTTTTCAAAGAACCAGCTCTTAGATTCATTGATTCTTTGTATTGTTTTCCTTGTTTCTATTTCATTAATTTCTGCTCTGATTTTTGTTATTTCTTCTCTTCTGCTGGGTTTGGGTTTCATTTGTTCTTGCTTTTCCAGTACCTTGAGTTCCAGTGTTAGGTTATTTATTTGGGCTCTTTCCAATTTTTTAATGTAGATACTTAGAGCTATAAACTTCCCTCTTAAGACTGCTTTTAATGTGTCCCAGAGGTTGTGTTGTGTTGTATTGTCCTTTTTGTTGAATTCCAGGAATTCTTTTATTTCTTTCTTAATTTCTTCTTTGACCCACTCATTCTTTAGGAGTGTGTTGTTCAATCATCACAAGTTCGTGTAGCAACTAGGGCTTTGTGCAGTGTTGATTTTGAGCTTTATTGCTTTGTGGTCCAATAGAATGCATGGAATCATTTCAATATTTTTGTATTTGTTGAAGTTTGTTTTGTGGCCCAGTACATGGCCAATTTTTGAAAAAGTTCCATGAGGTGCTGAGTAAAAAGTGTATTCTTCGGTGTTTGAATGGAATAATCAAAAGATGTCTGTTAGGTCCATTTGATGTATGGTATCATTTAATTCAGACATCTCTCTGTTTATTCTTTGTCCAGTGGACCTGTCTAACAGAAGACAGTGGGGTATTGAAGTCCCCTATTATTACTAAGTTGGGGTTAATCTGTGTCTTAAAGTCCTGTAGTGTTGTTTTTATGAATTTGGGTGCACCAGAATTTGGTGCATATATGTTAAGGACTGTAATATCTTCTTGGTTAACTGTTCCTTTGATCGGAATGAAGGGACCCTCCTTATGTCTTCTGATTAGTTTTACTTTGAAGTCTATTTTGTCAAATATTAGAATTGCAACCCCTGCTTTTTTCTTAGTGCCATTTACTTGGAATATTCTTTTCCATCCTTTTACGTTAAGATAGTGCCTGTCCTTGAAGGTGAGTTGGGTTTCTTGCAGACAGCAAAGAGATGGATTTTGTTTCTTAATCATTCGCTTAGCCTGTGTCTTTTGACAGGGGTGTTCAGTCCATTGATATTTAAGCTTATTATTGAAAGGTGTGTATTGGTTCCTGTCATTTTGATTGCTGTTTGTGTTCTCTGTGTAATTTTGTGTTTCCTAGTTTATATCTTTGTTTATTTTCTTTCATTGCCCCAAGGTACTCTACTACTCTCTGTATTGCTTCAAATATTCTTTGAAGGTCTGGTTTTGTGGACATGTATTCTTTCACATTATTTGTGTCATAGAAGATTTTTCTTTGCCCCTCAATTACAATAGACATTTTTGCTGGGTATAGTACTCTGGGCTGGTATCTATTGTCATGTAAAATTGGAAATACCTTGGTCCAGGCTCTTCTGGTTTTCATAGTTTGTAGTGATAAGTCATCTGTAATTCTGATGGGCTTTCCTTTGTATGTGACTTGTTGTTTTTCTTTACCTGCTTTCAGTATTCTCTCTTTGTTCTGTACATTTAGTGTTTTTACTATGATATGTCATAGGTAGTTTCTTTTCTGATCCTGTCTATTTGGTGTTCTATGTGCTTCCTGTATTTATATGGGGATGTCTTTCCTTAATTTCGGAAAATTCTCTTCAACAATCCTGTTTAAGATCTGGTCAACCCCATTAACCCGAAATTCTTCTCCTTCCTGTATTCCTATGATCTGTAGATTTGGTCTTTTCATGGTGTTCCATATCTTTTGCATATTCCATTCCTGTGTTTTTTAAAAATTTTCCATACTCTTTTCTTGCATGGTCCAATTCTTCAACTTTATCCTCCAGTGTTGATATTCTGTTTTCCATTTCATTCATTCTAGAGGTGAGGCTTTCCCCTGTTGTTTCAAGTTGGCTGATTGAGTTTTGCACTTCCTTCTTCATTTCTGCCTGAGTTTTTTCAATGTTTCTATCTCTTTTGTGAATTCATTCAGAAGTTTATCCCTATCTTCTTTTAGCTCTTTGATTTGTTTGTTTGTGTGTTCTTTAAATTTGTTGAATTCCTTGATCATGTTTATGATTGTTCTTTTAAATTCAGTGTCCTGGGTTATCTCTAGGGGGTTCTTGTAGAACTCCTACGGGATTGGTGGGCTTTGCCGGAGACATAGTGTTTTAGCCTTCCATTTTATTATACTTTTGTTGTGGTTTTGGTATGTGAATTTCTTTTGTTGTTTATGATTCTGATATGAGAATTAAGTTGAAGTATGCTTCTGTTAGTATTATCCAGGTGCCTAGATCCTTTCTTTGTTGGTTATGTGAAGCTGGTTGGTACAAGGTTCAGGTTCTTTCAGGTTTATTTTGGAGGGAACTGATGGCTGGAGATCAGCTATTCAGGGGTACCCACAGAAGCCCAATTCAGGTTCCAGTCAGGAACACTCAGGCTTCCTTCACCATGTGGAGGCAAGATCCAGGCTCTCTCAGGCAGTCCCATGTGTTGTCAACCCTATGCCAGAGGGAGGCTGGGGGGGGGCCCAGAACTCGGCACTCTCTGGTGGTCTGCTGAGATCCCAGCCTTGGCCTACCAAAACAGATCTGCCCTGGAGCCTTGGGAGGGGCCTCACAAAATCCCAGGTAGGGGGATGGTATGGCACAATTATGGGAAGCTCACCACCACAGAGAGGCAGGATCTGGGGGCTGTCAGGCTGTCCCCTGGGTTCTCGGGCCCTCTGGTAGTTGGGAGGCCAGAGGGAGGCCAGAACCCAGTACTCTCTGTCAGTCTGTTAAGCTCCTAGCAGCTACCCAGATGGAGGAGGTCCGAACCCACCCTCTCTGATAGCAGTTGTTTTAAACTTTCATTAGAAACTTAAAACTTTTCAGATTACTACAGCTCTCACATTTTTCCCCATTTTAAAAACTTCTGATCTATAAAATTCAGCTGTCTGGGAGCCACTTTCCTAGCCTGCCGCTTATGACAGAGCCTGCCTGAGCTGCATCTGCAGAGCCCTGGCCCCATTTGGTGCTCAGCCTCACCAGGTGCACAAAGCACCTCATGCCTCTGACAGTGAAAAGTGATCCTGTCCCAACCCAGAAATTACAGGATTTGCTTCTGAGAGCCTTCAAAGGGGCCCAGATTTCTTTTTCTGTCTTTTCTCCTTTATTCTCTTCATTCTCTCACATATACCAGAAAGAAAGAGGAAGGAAGGAAGAAAAAGAAAGAGTGGGAGGAGAGAAAACTTGTTCTCCAGATGATGTTTCTGTGCACCGTCTACTGTGTCCCAGGCAGCCTCCCCCCTACCCAGACCCAGCCTGAGCTGAGTTCTATCACATGGCCATGAAACTGTTCGCCATGACTAATTCTGTCTTCTAAAGAGAGGTCTGCAGCCATCAGGTTTAGGGGCCAGCCACGGTAATGCTTCCTTTAGTATGTGAACAGATAGCACAGGTTAAGCTGACGTGTTACGGGCCCTCAGCCTGTGTGGCAGTTAGGAGGCCCCTCAGGTGAAATTTGTGAGGAAACAGCCTTTTTCCCCACAGGGAACATACTATGTTCCTGCTAAAGATGACACAGAATAGTTAGCATTGGCTACAATTTTTCAAATATTCACTGTGGACCCAGCACTCCTACAAAACTCAGAGAAGTAGGAATGACTGCCCTCTCAACTTACAGGTGAGAATACAGGACAAGGCGTTGACAAGCTTTGGGTCTGGATCTCAGGCTGTTGTGGGGACCTCCTCCACTTTGCCCAGTTGTTAGGCAAAGCTGGATTCACCTTCCACTGTCTTGACTGACTTGTTCCATCATCTGGAAGTGCATTATTTTGAAGAGATGATGCTATTAACAATCCAACAGAGGAGTGGTGATTAAAAACAATTCATGAGTGGCTAGAGAGATGGCTCAGCAGTTAAGAACACTGTCTGTTCTTGCAGAGGACCCAGGTTTGGTTCCCAGGACCCACATGGCGGCTATGAACCGTCCTTTAACTCCAGTTTCAGGGGAATCTGCAGCCCTCTTCTGACCTTTTGCACAACAAAGCCCTCTTTTGACTGCATTGCACAACTCAGGTGCACTTACATACATGCAAGCAATATACACATACATAAAATAAAAATGATAAATAAAATATTTAGAAAAAACCAATTCATGATGTCACAGGAAAGTGTGAGTGTTGGAATATGACACTCTGTCACCTCAGAGAAGTCTACCACGGTTGATATTTGACCATCATGTGGTTGAGCCCATGGCTTTGTGCCCACAGCAAGGCAGCACTTCATGGCAGGAACAAATGGTGGGGACAATGTACTCATACCTTAAGACCAGGTCAGAAGAGACAAAAACAGTGGGAGTCCCACAGCCTCCTTTGAGGGTGTGCCCCTGATGACTTACTAGTTTCCCACTTAGCATCCATCCCCTGAGCAGTGCCACCACCTCCCCAAAGCATCACCCTCAATGACCAAATTTTTAACGCACAGGCCTTTGAGAGACATCTAACACCCAAACTAGAGCAGAAGAGGATGAGATTAAAGGCCCCTTTGTAGGGGACTGGCTCAGCCATTAAGAGCACTGACTGCTCTTGCAGAGGACCTGTGTTTGACTCCCAGCACCCACATGGCAGATAAGAACCATCTTTAACTCCAGTTTCAGGGGATCTGATGCCCTCTTCTGACATCTGTGGCATGCACAGCACGGATGCAGTACATACATGCAGGCAATACACTTACACACATAAAATAAAAATAAGAATAATTTTTTTAAAAGACCCCTTTGGTAAAACAGAGGTTTGAGTCTGTTTAAATGCTGACGAGGAAGATAACAGGTATGAGCAGGAGTACCTTAAGCTGGCAGACTTCTAAAATGCAGATGGAGATGGGATTGGAACACAAGTGATGAATGAACCATGGCTTAAAGTCGGGCAGAAGACACCGTGGGGCCAAATACAGATGGGCTTTGAGTTTGCTGCTGGGAAATCGCACAGTGCTAGACTGTTGTCTGTTGTCGAAGGAGGTGAAGTCACATGGTGGCAGTAAGATTTGAAAGGTATGCAGGAGGTCTGCAATCACCCTTACAGAGGATGACTGAACAGGACATGAGTCACATGGCCCTCAAGTAAATCTGTGGAGGCAACAATCATCCCTGCAGTTTTGCCACATGATGCTCAGAGCATCTCTGCTATAGGAGGCCAGGAGCTTAAGAAAAGAAGATTGTGGTCCTACCAAGCAGATGGATGAGCCAGTCAACCTGAGGGCATAGGAATCAGCAAGGGAGAGGGAAAAGAAGAGAAGCTCTTGCTGAACAGACACAGTCCAGCAACGTCTGGGATGGGGTAAACTCTTGAAATCCTGTTAGAGCATTGTGCCCTTTTTAGCCCAGCCAAGCAATTCTCCTTCCTTTTTTTCAGTTTCCTAGAAGGAGCCAAATGTGGAGCGGGGATTGGATCTATTTTTTATTCAGGTTTTTTTTTTTTTGAGTTTTTATCCACACATGCATGTTTCCATAGATAAATTATAACATTTCCTGAGAATTTAAAAAAACATAAGAAAAGATCACATATTGTGCATGCCTTTCTATGACCTGCTTTTCTTGCTCAATATTAATATTCTACACCTAGAATATTCACACTGTTGGTTTCCATAGTCTGTGTTTCTGACACAGCATTTCTACTCTCCTGGTGGATGTTGAAGTGATTACAGTCTTCACGGCAACAAGCTCTGCTTCAGTCACCACAGACCTGTGTCTTGTACAGATGTGTAAAGCTTCCCTAGCTTTCTAGGACACACAACTGTCATCTATACAACTTTTTTTATACCCACTTGAATATTAGTTAAATGTTGATTTCTTTAAAGAAGTAGTGAGCAGTGGAAAAGTCAGGGTAGCTCTTTCTTAAGTAGCTTATGCTAATTTGTTTGCCAGGGTTGGAGTTTTAGTGAGTGCCCCAATTTCCAAGAAACCAGAAGTACGGCTATCAACTCACCCTCCCAGATTAAAGCTCCAATCTGCACATGATACATCAGAGCAGATATTGCCACAATGTCTTGGCAGAATGGGTCCCAAACCAGGCAGGGTTTAATTGCAAACAAAGAAAAATATTTGTTCTAAAGAAAGAAGATGGGCTGAAAGGGGGTCCTGATCTCTAGAGAAATATGAACGTGTAGAGCCCTTGGGAATAAATCCAACATTGTTGCCTGATGCCGTTCAAAGGAAGGGAAACCATCTGTAGGAACTTCTAAGCTAACACCGCTGGGAGACAGCTAGGTCTATGGGGTTACGCTTGACCCACCCTGGCCATCCTTCTCCTTCCCTTGGTTTTCCATGAAGATTGCATTGGCCAGCTTCAATCACTTCCACATCTTTATAATATATCAATGGATAATAATTCAGCATCCTGACTCAGGCATCAGCTTCGTGCAGTTCTCAGAATGCTGATGAACTTAGAGTTTGAATGGAGACCCCAAGTTCCAGACTTGATCTGTGATAATTAAGTGATGAATGCCACCTGGGCACATTCGTTAAGCACTTTGGGTCTCTTACCCTGAATCCACAAATTACTGTGGCCAGAAGGATATGTTTCCTACCATTTGCACATTCTGTGTTCTGGGAATCCTGAACTAGAGCAACATCATGTATGTCCCATCCCCACCCTGGAAGACAGAGGTCATGGTAAAGTCAAATCCAAGTAACCCTAAAGAGACAGCATGCCAGTCAACTGGTTAGATCTAATTAGGCCCTTATGTCTCTTCCTAAAAGAGGTTAATGTGCTAAGGAGAAATCAGAGTGGCCGAACTGAGGGAGAGGGAGTGGTCTGTTGAAAAAGCTCTCCAACTTGTCTATGGTGAGCATTTGTAACGGAAACATCCATAATCTACAGTGTCAATACCAAAAACTCTGAATTTTGAGGCACTTAAGATTTGAGATTTTCAAAGTGGGGATGTCCAATTGGTGGAGTCTGTAGATATATCCCCACAACTGAACAACTGAAGTCAGAAGAATTCGGATAAAGCATACCCAACCTGTACTGCATTTCCTCCTGTTATCCTTAAGCAGATTTTGTGTCACACAGTTCCACTATCTTAACAATGAACAAAGGGTTAGGAGACATAAATAAGCTTGAGATTTAGGGTCATTTATATATACTTTAATTGGTGCTCTAAAAATCAGGAAGAACACTTCACTGGATCTAAGGAAAAACATGTTGCTGGTTTATGAAGTAACGATATCAAGCAGTCCGTCTTACAGAATGCTGGTCTAGAAGAGTGATTAGAACCAAGAAAAGGGAACAGCTGCTGTTTTTCTGCTCTCAGACCACTTTTCCAACTAACAATGGTGACTGTAATCGTTACTAATTTTTTCAAGTAAGAAATCGCATCTTTAAATACATGAAAATCATTGACAAACTCTGCTGCTGTTTCTGGTGTTTAGGCCTGACGTTTAAAAAGTCCCAGATTTTTAATGAAGGTCAGAGTCCTTCATAAGAGGAAAGCGTCTGTCATAAACACTGCACCAACATTTACAGGGTTAAGCTGGCAGGAGATGCCCTCCTCTCTCTCCTTTTTAATCAAAACTGAATGTGCAAGGACAAACAAGAAAACAACAAACAAAGCAGGTCACACACCAGCTAAGAGAGCCTCCAAATCCAGGAAAAACACACCCCAAAACAAAAAACAACTATTGTGAAAGTTTGAATGGCTTAATCCATAACAGAAAAGAATGATATTTTGAGCTTCACCAAAATTAAGAACTTCTGTTCTTTGAAAGGTATCACTAAGAAAATAAGAAGACACATACCAGAAGAAAATGTGTGATAAAGGGATTATATCTAGAATATCTAGAAGACACTGTAAACTCAATAGTAAGAAAACAAAGAAGTTAAAATGAGCAAAAGGTTTGAGTGCATACTTCACCAAAGAAGACACGGAAAAGGTAAAGAAACACATGAGAGGCTTCGGACACCCACACCCATTAGACACTATGGAAGTGTAAATTAAAACCATAGTGATTCACTACTACACAAGGATTAAAATGCCTAAACTTTAAAAACCTGCCATGTCACCCTCCTGCATGCTGTGCAGTGGAGAACAATACACCCACTCTAGAAAACAGTTTGTCAATTAAAAAAAAATCAGATGTCTATCTTGCAAAATATCTTGCCCTTCTGTTCCTAGATGCTTAATGGGAAAAGGACAGAACATGATTTATGTACAAATGGAAGGGGGAAAGAACAGCAAACAGTGAATTGTAGAATATCCATGTCATGGAATACCCCTTGACCATAAAAATAAAGGGCTCTCGATACCTAGACTGACACGATAAACTCCAGAGTATAGTGTTGAGTGAAAGAAGTCAGAAAAAAAATACCATGAGATTGCATTTCTAGAAAACTCTAGAACATGTGAACTCATCTCCAGTGAAAGAAGGCGCCTTGGTAAAATCTGGAGAGGAGGAATGAGGTAGAACTTGAAGGGATTTACAGAGTGATGCAGGGAGTCGTATAGTTGAGGGATGCTGTTACAGCTTTGACCTCATGGGTTTTGGAAAGCAGGTAGATCACAGGTAATGACCTCATCAATGGACTGATCCACCAATGGATTCCTAATTTGATTCCATTATTGTGAGAAAGTGGAAACTTCCAAAGATGGGGCCTATTTGAGAAAAGTAGGTCACTGTGGTGTCACCTAGAAAAGTACCCTGTTCCCACCCCCACCCCTCCTTCACAACTGATATGAGGTGACCAGCTTTGCTCTGCCACATGCTTCTATGGCTGGAACCTTGCCTCAAGCCCAAAGTGGTTGGGCCAAGGAACCATGAACTTAAAACTTCAAAACCATGAGCCAAAATAAACCTTTTCTTTTTTCTTTTTAAGTTGATTTTCTCAGGTATTTTGCCGCAGAAATGAAAAGGTGACTAATTCAGATCTGTTTATTATGCTAGCCTTGTGGTTTCATAGGTATATACATGTCCAACAGCATCAAACCATAGCTCAGTACTTCTGAAAATTCAGTCATGACTCCATAAAGCTGTTAAAAGTCATCCATTTAAAGATTTGATCCACATATCATCAAGTTCAAATGAGTATTCTCAAACTGGAAAAATAGTTCAAAGCATGCGTCCAGGAAAAAGATGCCTTGGTAAGCTGATTTAAGTAGGTCAGGTGTGTTGATAGCCCCTGCCCCAGCTTTGTGTTTTCTCTTGCCCCTTGTGTTTAGTTGATATCAGTACAGTTACCCATCCCCTGCCAATGATACCGCTGCTTGCGGACTACCGGAAAGTCCTCATAGGATCCCAGGGACTCTTCATACTCTAGAAACAATTTGTTCCTGAATCCTCTTAATCTCCCTCCCTATCAGTACTTTCTGAGGAAACAATGCTCATTTATAAAAGCTGTTTCCTAGTAGCCATTCACTGTGTATCATATGGTTGACCTATGTTAACACAAGCCCTCATGAGGTCCTATGAGATATACAGATAGTCCCAGTGTCCTATGGTCTGACTACAAGTTTCTGGCTTTGTGGTAGTGCAAAGGCACTGTACATCCTGTAATTAGACTATGTAGGATTTTGAGTTTTTCTCCCCTCCCAGGCTGGGGTCTTGGTGCAGTGCTCTCTCATGTTACTGCATAGCAAACCCCCACAACTCCCTGGTAGCCACCTTATATGGGGGAAGCAACCAGCACTATGGTGCTGAAGTTTAGTAGGCTAGGTGTATTAAATACATTCCCACTTAATGATGTTTTCAACTTTTGATGGGCTTAGCACTATATACTTCCATCATTAAATAGAAAAGCATCTGAATTATTTTCTATTTTTTCAGATCTAATGGTTTGCCTAAAACTATGTTGCTAGTAAAAAGCGGTGTAGGCTCAGACCCTAGACTTGAGCATCAGAACACCACCTGCTGGAAATATGCACACCATCCATCTCTGGCCAAGGAAAGAGACAAACAAAGGAGGAGCTGAGCTGCCTGGGCTTATTTCCTCATGTTTTCCCTTGAGGCTTCAGAACTGGTCTTTAAAAAACATTTAGCCAAGTCCTTAATGTGTTTTACCAAACACTTTTCCCCTTGATTTCTAAACCCATGTGTTATTTCAGGAATAATAGAGACCATATGTTTCTGACATATTTACACTTAAATCATCAAGATGTTGTTTTGTCAGAACTTTTTGATGTCTTCTGAAATTTTTTTAATGGGACCCTCCTAGAAGCAGCAAGTCCCCACCACAAATAAACAAATAATTAAAACAAGAAAAGGTCTGAATCGGGACCCAGTTTCAGACTAGCTTTGTGGGATAGATTGGAGACTTGGCAAACAGCATCATTCTTCCCTTGCCCCAGGGAGGCTGAGAATAGAAACTGGTGTCTGATGGTCAGTTTTGAGTTGCTTAATTCTGTTTGTAGCTCGAGAAGGAACCAGGAAAACTTGAATTCAATGAGCATCAGTCTGGTGACACTGCAGAAGTTATTCCTGCAATCTGGACAAGAAAAGGGTAGAAGAGACGATCAGTTAAGATTTCCCAGAAGATGCTGCCTTGGGGAAGACACGGCCACATTTGTTAGGAAAAGCTGCCTGGGTTATCATAACCTGGAGTTCCAGTGCTCCAAGCTAGACACTTCCTTCCTCTTTGGACACTGTGCCAAGCACCCATATTTCATACAGCCTGTCTCCCAAGAACTCTTTTACAGTCAAAGACAATTCCCCATTCATGCTTTGCTCTTTCTATGTCCAGTTCATTAGAGAGGAGCCACGTGAACTGTGTTCTCTCTCAGCTGCTCCAGGATGCAGCTTGTGGTGAAGGGACAGAGAGGACAGTGGGGTCAGACAGCTGGGCTCAGATCCTAGCACCACCACTTACCATCTGTGTGACCTTGGGCAAGGCCTTTCCAAAGCTGTTTCCTCATCAGTAGATGACATTTGACACCTACTCTGTTGGACTTGGGTGTGAAGTGATATATGCTGACTGATACAATAGAAGTTTGTGATAAACTAAAGTGTTATTTTGATGCCTTATAGAATGGGAAGAAAATAATCTTTCGATGATTATTCAAATGAACAGCATCTTATGCTTCAAGGGACTGCTAACATACTTCATAAAACACTTTAATAAAACACATAGTTATTTAAGAGATGGCATCATTGAATGATGTTATTTTTGATGGTCAAATTACCCGATAAATGCTACTTTTCTTCATTAACACACGAGTTACTATTTTCTTCTCCACAGTAGGTGAGGACATCTTTGCCTACTTGAAAATCTCTTAAGAATCCTTCAGAATTTTAGGATTGGCATATGGCCTAATGTCCCTGGTTTTTCTCTTTCTCTTTTTGAGACAGGGTCTCCCTGCAGCCCCAGCTGGCCTGGGACTTGCTGTGAAGACCAGGCTGGCCTTAAACTCACAGAGATCCGCCTGCCTCTGCCAGGATTAGAGACATGCGCCGCCCCGCCCCGCTAATATCCCATTTTATAAGTCAGGGAGGAACTGAAGACACCAACATTGAGGGGCTTATGCAATCTCATGATGGTGCATGTAAGCGTTTGAGATGAGACCCAGGTTGCTGGGTTTCTAGGCTGTATTTTTACTTACGCAGCTCACCTTTTCTTCTTTTAATCATATTACTGTATTTACAACAGAATCTAGAACCAATCATCAGTGTTTTTAAAAATAACCTTGTCTGGACAAATGCACCTGGATCTCCCAGACTGAGCTCCTAGCCAGAGGGTGATGGAGAGCTCAGTAGCCCAAGCATGCTCAGCTTCTAGGTGCCCATGAGGCGTTATTGCTCAGCACTGTAGCCGTCAACACATGGGAAGGCCTGTTTTTGATTACCAGAAAACTCAGGGGAACTCATGGGTTTGGGAAACATTTTTGTAGGGTTTTGTTAAAGGAAAAAAAATGGAGTCTGGTATGTGTTAATTGACAGATTATTCTAGAAGAGTGTCTAAAAAATGAAACAAAAATTGGCAGATTTGAGGATGTCTGAGACATAAAACTTTGCTGAGACATTCAAGTTCATTGAACTGGGTGACATCACCTGCATTCTGGTCAGATTTTGCTGAGTCCTGAGTGACAGTTTTCATGCAGCTCTAGAGTTACTGCTGCCTTGCTAAGCTGTGCCTTAAACTGGGTCCAGGCATCCAAGAGATCATGGGTACCATGTGACTTCATTAAAAATTTAATCAACCTTGTTCCATCTTTGGGCTGCCATGGGTGAAGGCTCCAAGGCAGAATAAGAAAGGCTGACCCAGGGGCTGGAGAGAGGGCTCAGCAGTTAAGAACATTGGCTGTTCTTGCAGAAGACCCGGGTTCGAATCCCAGCACCCACGTGGCAGCTAACAACTGTCCGTAACTCTAGTTCCAGGGGATCTAACAGCCTCTTCAGTCCTCAAGGGCATTGCACAACATGGGTGCACTTACCTACATGCAGGCAATACACACATACATATAAAATAAAAATAAATATTTTTTAAAAAAGAAAGACTGATCCAGCCAGATACCAGAGTCACACACATCTTTAAGAAATGGGAGAGTGAGCAGTTAAAGGTGCTTGCTGTCAAGCCTGTCAACCTGAGTTCAATTACTGGGACTCACCTCTGGAAAGAGAACAGCAACGCCTGAACATTGTCTTTTGACTTTCACACGTGCTACATGGCACATCCTCACCTGTTCTCATGTGTCCCTCCCCCACACTAAAATTAATGTGAAAAAAAAATTGAGAGAGAATCGCCAGCATCTCCAAAGAGATAAGTGAGCTCCCTAGGGGGATATAAAGCAAACAAGCACAAAATCAAGAAAGCGTCCTTGAAATCACATGTCTGCTTGAAGGATGGAGAGGGGTCTACAGAAGCCAAGCTAGTCAGGACCAACAGAAAGGCCCCCAAGCTATCCCCAACCAAGATGCACTTTGGCCATTCCACCACATACAAAGCTGCTTTCTCTGGGATACAGCCTGATGTTCCCAGCTGTGGGAGCCAGACCTAGGGTGGGAAAATACAGGAGGCCCTTGAGGATGACAGACACTTTGTCTCAATGTCAGCTGACTTTCCCTACAGAAACAAACAAACAAACAAAAATCCAACCAATCAAACTATTTGAGCAAACAAAAACCACACAAAATGAACACATAAAATTGGTGACTATCCTTAAATCAGATACTTTCTATTCAAGAATATTTTTATTTATTCCTTGGTAATTTCATACATGCATAGATTGTGGCTTGATCATCTCTTCCCTCAGCCCCTCCCACCCCTGAGTGTCCTCTCCTGGGACACTCCGCATGCGTTCCCTTCCATCTTTGCATCTTCTCCTTATTTGTGTTGCTATTGTTGTTGTAAACCACTGAGTCCAATTGGTGCTGCCTTCAGATTGTTAATTTCACTTGGCTTAATCTTGAGCAGGTCTTGGGCAGGTAACTAGAACTGCCCTGAGTTCCTGAATGCAACAGCCACGTCATGTCCGGAAGACAGCATCTCACAGCACGCCTCCCCACCCTCAGGCTACGGCATTTTCCTGAACTCTTCCATGATGTTTCTTGAGCCTTAGTGGAGACATGGAATCATTTAAAGCTGAGCACTCAACAGTCACTTATTCTCAGTATTTTGACCATTTGTGAGTCTCTACAGTAACCGCTACCAACCACAGAAATAAGCATCTCTGACCAAAATTGAGAGCAATATTAATCTACGGCTATAAACATAAATATTAACAAGGCAGCTTGACAACATATTTATTTAGCAAAACAAAAATTGTAGGTCTCCACTTAGAGCCTATGATCCCCTGAGCCATGGTCTTTTGACCAGGTTCACAGTACCAGGTATGAAATCCCTCCTGTGGAAGAAGTTTCAAATCCAGTCAGATAGCAGTTAAGTCATTCCCATAACCTTTATGCCACTAATGCACCAGTGGGCACATCTCGTCTGGCAGGTTGGTATTGCGGCATGTGGGATCCAGCACTGGGTAAGGATGCTGATGTCTTTTCTCCCTAGAAGTCTGCACAGCACTTTCCACCACTGTGGAAGCTAGCCAGCAGAGAAGAAGATTCTTGGTCAGTTTCAGTTTAATTTCTCTATGTTCTGCATCTACCACATAAGATGTTTTCAGCAACAAGGTCTTACCTTGTAGTTATGGTGGGCAACCAAGAGCAATGGCAATAGCTCATGCTATTGTGGGTGCCTCATAAGGAGATATCCCACACCTGGCACTGAGATTTTCATCATAACCCATGCCTTGTGGGGATAGCGTTGTCCATACGTACAGAGTACCTCTGTTAAAGCTCTTCTTTTAAATTATATTTTAATTAACTTACAAAGCAGTGGGGTTCCCCTAAGGCTTTTTTATACATCTTTAGTTTGGGTTAACCCACTCTCCCACCTCATCCTCTTTCTAGTCCCCAGTTCCTATCCCCATCAAACCCTTAACTCACCTTCTTCTGTTAAGTGTAGCCTGCATCCTCTCCCCAACATAAGGCCTCTACATCTTCTCCTCTCATGGCACTTTCCATTTCCCTGACCTCTATAGACACCCTAAACCACAAATCTGAAAATGTGAAGCTTGGGGTCCACATATGAAAGAACGTAAGGCATTTTTCTTTCTAGACCCAGGTTACCTCAGTACAATATTTTCCAGTTCTATCCATTTCCCTGCAAATTTCATCATTTCATTTTTCTTTAAAGTTGAATAGAATTTCATTGTGTATATGTACCATTTTATTATCCATTATCAGTTGATGGATATCCAGGCTTATTCCATTTTCTGACTACTGTGAATGGATCAAAAATGAACACAAAAGTGTAAGCATCTCTGTAGGACGATATGGAACCCTCTGGGTATATGCCCAGGAGTGGTACAGCTGGGTCATACAGTAGTTCTATTTTTAGGTTTCTAAGAAACTTCAACACTGGTCTCCACAGGGCTGTAAGATTACACTCCCACTATCAGTGGATAAAGGGTTCCCTATCCCTACAGCCTCTCCAGCATTTGTTGTCATTTGTTTGCTTGGTGGTAGCCATTCTGACTGGAGTTAGATAGAATCAAAGTAGTTTTGACTTTGCATTTCCCTCAAGGCTGATCATTTGCTTTTCTTCTTTTGAGAGTTACTTAGCTCCAAAGCTCTGTTTTTTATTGGATTGGTGATAGTTTAAATGAGAATGTCCCCCATAGACTCCAAGTATTTGGACATTTTGTCCCCAGTTGGTGGCATTGTTTTGGGAGGTCTTAGAAGGTGTGGCCATGCCCGAGGAAGCATGTCACTGGGGGCAGGCTTTGAAAGTTCTTAACCTTTGCTGAATTTCCAGTTGTGCTCTGCTTCCTGTGCCTACTTGCAGATGTGAACATTTTGCTTTCTGCTCTGGCTACCCCTGCTGCCATGCCTCCCCTCCATGATGGACTCTTACCCCTCTGAAACCACAAGCTCAAATAAACTATTCCTTCTATAAGTTCCCTTGATCATGGTGTTTTATCATAGTAACAGAAAAGTAACTGATACAGCTTGTTTGTTCTCTTGATATTTATTTTCTTGAGTCTTTGGATGGCCTAGATATTAGTGCTCTGTTGAATGTATAACTGGCAAAGATATTCTTCCATTATGTGGGCTGCCTCTTCACTAGACCGACAGTTTCTTTTCCTGTACAGTAGCTTTTTAATTTTATGAGATCTTATTTGTTGATTATTGTGTTTATCTCCTGAGCCATATTCAGAAAATCCTTATCTACACCTAAATCTTGAAGCATGCTCCCCACTTTTTCCTCTAGCAGGTCTTATGTTGATGTCTTTAATTCACTTGGAATTGATTTTTGTGCAGCATGAGAGATAAAGATCTTGTATAGACCTTCCTTAAGATTGCTAAATAAGCTAAACAGACTCCAGTGGGTGAACTTGCACCGAAGGCCATCTAGGTAAAATACTTAACTGGATGGGATTTAACATGTATGGCAGAATACATGAGGCCCAGTGTTGGGGGCTGTGAAGCCATGGATGGGGAGGGGCTCTTAATTCAATTAAGAAATATTGTATGAAATGTACAAAACTCAATAAAAATATTAAAAAATAAAAAGATCTGGTATCATTCTTCTGCACGTAGGCATCCAATTTTCACAGCACCATTTGTTGAAGATGCTGTCTTTATTCCAATGTATATTTGTGGCACCTTTGTCAAAAATAAGGTGTCTGTAGCTATGCAGCCTTGTTTATGAATCCTCTATTTTATTGCATTGATCTATGTATCAGTGTCAAGCTCTTTTTTGAACTATGACTCTATAGAATAACTTAAATTCCATGTGTGATACTTTCAGGGGTATCGTTTTTTGCTCAGCTTGGCTTTGGCTATCTGGATGCTTCCATATGAAATTTAAGATTGCCTTTTTCTATTTCCGTGAAGATGTCCCTGGCATCTTGCCTGGAAATGCATGGAATTTTGAATCTTGAATTTTATCAAAGATTACTTTTGGTAAGATAGCCGTTTTTACAACATTGATTCTTCCACTCCATGAGCATAGAAGTATTTCCGTCCTCTAGTGTTTTCCTCAATTTTTTCCTTCACTTTTATTTTTCATTCATCATACTCTCACGTTCTTGGTTACACTGCTCTAAGGTATTATTTTTGAGGCTATTATGAACGGGATTATTTCTCTGATTTCTTCCTTAATGTGTTGGTCATTGATGTATAGGGAGGCTATTTTTGCATGTTACTTTTTAATCTTGCCACTTTTCAGAAAGCCTCAGTTCTAAGATTTTTCTGGTGGAGCCTTTAGGGTCTCTTATGTATAGAATTGCATGATCTCAAAGTAGAGATGCTTTGACTTTTTCTTACCAGTTTGTATTCCTTTTGTTTACTTCTCTTGTCTTTTTGCTCTAGCTAAGAATTTCAGCACTGTATGCGATTAGTGAAGATAGTGAACCCCTTTGTCTTGATCACTGTTTTAGTGGAAATGCTTTGAGCTTTTCCTTCTTTGATATAATGTTGGCTATACATTTGTCATATATGGCCTTTGAAACATTGAGTTGTGTTCTTTCCATTCCAAATTTCTTCAGGGCTTTTAACATGAAGAATGTTGAATTTTGTCAATAAGCTTCTCTGTATCTATTGAGCTGACCATATATTTTCTGTCTTTGAGTCCATTTAAGTAATCTATAACATCTATCAATTTACGTATATCAATCCATCCCTGCATCTCTAGAATAAAGCCAACTTGATCGTGGTGAATGATCTTTTTGATGTGTTCTTCAATTTAGTTGGCAAGTGTTTTGTTATAATGTTTGCATGTCTGCTCACCAGGGAGATTGTACTGTAACTTTGTTATTGTTACCTCTTCATCTGCTTTTGTTATTGAGGTAATGCTGGTTTCATAAGAAGTAATTGGTGGTGTTCTGTAATTTTCCATGTTATGGAATAGTTTCAGAGGTATTACTGTCAGCTCTTTTTGAAGATCTGGCAAAACTAGCAGTGACTCTATATATGGGCCTGGATTTTTGTTGGGATATTTTAATCACTGTTTTCAAGCGATTTTAATCACTTGTAATTTTGTAGATCTGCTTAAATTCTTTATCTTATTTTGTTTTAAATTTGGTAGGTCTTATAACCCTAGAAATTCCTTATTTTACAATTTATTAGCATACATGGTTTTAAGATAAGAAAGAATGATTTTTCTGAATTTCATTGGTGTCGTTTGTAATGCCCCCCTTTTGCTTTCTAATTTTATTTTTTTTTTTGGCCCTCTCTTTCTTTTGGTTAGTTTTGTTAAAGGTTTATCAGATTTTTTATCTGTTCAAAAGAACCATCCCTTTCTTTTTACTCTTTATATTTTGTTTCCATTTTATTAAGTTCTTCCTTGATTATAATAATCTCTTTTTTAAATAATATTTTATTCTTTGAGAATTCAATAGTGTATTTGAGTGTATTCATGCTCTACAGCTTCTCACAGATCAGCCCCTACCTATCCACCCAACTTTATGTCTTTTTCTTCACCCATTAAGCTCAATTTGTGCTGCCCAAATACACTTGGGTGTGGAGCCACTCCCCTGGAGCACAGGTGACCTACCAGGCATCACACTCCTTAAAAAACCTGACTCTCCCCCTCTCAGCCACTATCATTTATCAATAGCTCCTCAGTTAGGGGTGGGACTTTCTGCCCACCTTCCTCTTCCATACAAGGCGAAGTCTGGCTTGAGTTTGTGCAGGCTTTGTGTATGCTATCACAACCGCTGTGAATTCACATGTGCAATTGCCCTGTTATCTCTGAAAAACACTGTTTCATTGTAGTCATCCACCATTTATGGCTCTTACAATCTTTCCAGCTTCTCATCCATGATGGTTCCTGAACCTTTTGGGGTGTGGGGAAGGTGATATCGATGCCTTAATGAGTGCTGAGCACTCTGCAATCTCTTGTCCACTGTACCTTGATCAGTTGTGAGTTTCTGTATTAATCACTGTCTACTGCAAGAAGCTTCTTTGATGAAGGTTGAGAGATGCACTAATCTATGGGTATAAGTCATTAGGAGTTGGCTTAATACTATGTTCATTTAGCAGAATAATAGTAGTAGTTTCTGCTCTATGGTCTAGCCATAGGTTCCTGACCCAAACAACAGTGCCAGCTATGGGTTCCATGTTGGGGAATGGGCCTTAAATCCTGTCAGATACTGTTTGTTTACTCCCATGACATTTGTGCCACTATTGCACCGGTGGACAGATCTTGCTAAATAAACCAGTCCTTATTATAGACCACAAGGCTCACAGCTGCATAAGACTGATGATTGCTTTTCTCCTTTGGTAATGTGCACATCACATTCCAGCACTATGAAAGCTAACTGTAGGTAAAGCTTCCAGATCAGAACCAGCCCGATTTCTCCATGTTCTATGACTCAAGTATATGGTGTCTTCAACAATAGGGTCTTACTGTCAAGTTCTGCAGGTTAACCAAGAACAATAGCAACAGCCTATAATATAAGGGGGGTCTGTGGGAACCCAATGTTCAATAACTCCAAAAGAGTAACCTATTCCTAGCAATGAACTTATTTGTTAGCCTGTGGTATCTATTAGGGGCATTATCCCCACATTATAGGGTAACTCCATATAAACTTTTTTTGTATGTGTTTTAGGAAGCTTCTACAGTAGTGGATCTCCATATGGCTTTTTCAAAAAGGCTTTAGTGTTCAATATCCCTCACCAGACTCACTCCTTTACCCTGCTCTCCTATCCCTCACCTACTTAATCTTTCCTGTTCCTTTATTTCTGTTCTCCCCTTTATTTTTTAAAAATATTTTATTCATTATCTTTATTAATTTATTTTCTATGAGTATATTGCCTGTATGTGGGAAATACATGTGTTGCTCACAGAGATTGGAAGAGGGGTTTGATCCCCTGGAACTGGAGTTATGGCCAGTTATTAGTCACCATGTGGGTGTTAGGATTTGAATCCAGATCCTCTGCAAGAACAGCTAGTTCTCTCCAGCCTCCTTTATATCACTGAATTCTATCTCTTCTCCCTTAAAAGTCCCCCGGTGGATCCTTATTATTTTCCTGAATTCTATGGTATTCCGAATGAAACACACACGGCGTTCTGGATAGCTTTAATTGTCAACTTGCCACACCTCAGTTGAGGAAGCCTCAGTTGGGAAATTGCCTCCATTGGACTGACCTATGGTCATGTCTTTGGGGTATTTTCTTGAGTTTTAAGTGATATGGGAGGGCCCAGGCCACTGTGTGTAGTGTCACCCCTGAGCAGGTTGTTCTGTATTATATAAGAAAGCATGTTGAGCATGGATCAGGGGAGCAAACCAGAAAGCAATGTTCCTCCATGCCCTGTGCTTCAGTTCCTGCCTCCAGGTTCCTGCTGAGTTCCTACCTTGGGCTCCCTGATGAATTGTGGCCCGGGATATGTAAGTCAAATAAACCCTTTCCTTCCCAAGTTGGTATTGGTCAGAGTATTTTGTCATAGCAGTGGAGAAACAAACTAGAACACATATCTAAAGCTTCAAAACTAGCATCTACATATGAGTGAAAACATGTGACATATGTCTTCTGAGTTTGGGTTACCTAAGTTAGGATGATTGTTTCCAACTATATTTATTTACCTTTAAATTTCATAATTTCACTTTTCTTTTTGTATTTTACTAATTTTTTATGTGTATGAGTGCATTGCTTGCATGTATGTAGGTGCACCTATGTCATGCAATGCCCGCAGAGATCAGAAGAGGGCGTCAAATCCCCTGGAACTGGAGTTTACAGTTGTTAGTTGCCATGTGGGTGCTGGGAATCAAATTTGGGTCTTCTGCAAGAGCAGTCAGGGCTCGCAACTGCTGAGTCATCTCTTCAGCCCCAATTTTACATTTCTTAACATTTGAATAATATTCCATTGTGTGACTGTACCACATTTTCATTATCATTCATCAGTTGATGGACATCTATGCTGCTTCCATTTCCTAGCTATCATGAATAAAGCAGCAATGAACATGGATGAGCAGGTATCTCTATAGTAGGATGTAGAATCCATTCAGTATATTTTCAAGAGTAGTATAACTGGTGTAATGGTGTAATTAAAAAAAAATTCTTTGTGTATTCTAGATACTAACTCTCTATCAGATATATAGCTGACAAAAGGTTTTCTCATTTTTGTAGGATGCCTCTTCACTTGAATCATGGTATTCTCTGCTGTACAGAAGCTTCTTAGTTCCATGTGGTTCCATTGGTCAATCATTGGTTTTAATGCCTGTGCTACCACCGTCCTATTCAGAAATTCATTTCCTGTGCCTATAAGTGCACGTGTATTCTCTACTTTCTCCTCTATCAAACTTAGGGTATCTGGTTTTATGTTGCGGTCTTTGATCCACTTAGAGTTGAGTTTTGTACAGGGTGAGAGATCAGCATCTAATTTCTTGTGCCTACGTGTATCTATGCAGTTTTATCAGCCCCATTTGTTGGAGGTGCTTTTTTCGCCAATGTGTGTTTTTTGTCTCTTTGTCCAAACTCCCCGGTGGCTGTTGAAGGATGGGCTTACATCTGGGACCTCAGTTCTATTCCATTGAGCAATGTTCCTGTTTTTAAAGGTAGTATCATGCTGTTTTTATTACACTAGCTCTGTAATATAACTTAAAACCTGGGATGATCATATATCCATCAGTTCTTTTATAATTCAGGATTGTTTTGGCTCTTGGGGTTTCTTGTGTTTCCATATGAAATTTAAAATTATTTGTTCAATTTCTGCAATGAGCTGCACTGGAATTTTTGATGGGGCTTGCAATGAACCTGTAGATTGCTTTTGGTAGGATGGCCATTTTCACAATATTAATCCTACCAATCCATGAGCAAGGGAGGTCCTTCCATCTTCTGGTACCTTCTTCAATTTATTTATTTAGTGTCCTGAAGTTCTATTATACAAATTTATTTTGTCAGAAATTAGACTTGCTATGCCTGAGTGGTTCTTTTTGTTCTACTCACTTGGAATGGCTTTTTGTACCCTTTTAACCAAAAGCTGTGTTTATTGTCGATCGTTAGTTGTGTTTCTTGCAGGCAGCAAAAGGATGAATTCTCTTTTCTAACCTGATTGTTAGTCTATGTCTCATTTGTGTGGAATTGAGATTTTTAATACTGAGTTATTATCAAAGAATTTGTATTAGTTCCTGTTATTTTATTGTGATGATTTGAATGAGAAATATCCCCTGTAGGCTCAAGTATTTGAACACTTGGTATATGGTCCCTAATTGGTAGTGCTGTTGGGGGGCTTTGTTGGGGGGTGTGATCTTGCTGGAGGAAGCATGTCATTGGAGGGTAAGCTTTGGGAGTTTATAGCCTTGTCCCACTTCCAGTTTTCTCTCTCTCTCTCTGCTTTCTGTTTACCACTGAAGATGTGGGCACTCAGCTTTCTGCTCTGGCTGCCTCCTGCCATACCTCCCCTACCATGATGGACTCTTATCCTCCTGAAACTGTAAGTCCAAGTGAACTCTTCCTTCTATAATTTGGCTTGGTCATGGTGTTTTATCACAGCAATAGAAAAGTAACTATTACAGACCTCTTTTGAGTAAATATTTTGCAATAGTTTATTCCCTGTGCCTTCTTGGGTATTTATCCTTCTCTTAAGACTAACGTATTTTTTTCAGTGTTCTCTGTAGAGTTGACTTAAAAATCTATTTTTAGTATGGAAAATTTTTTTCCCTCCTTTGATTATGACTGATAGTTTTGCTGGGTATAATAATCTGGGCTGCCATCTGTAGCCTTTCAGAACTTGTAGAGTATCAGTCCAAGTATTTCTGGCTTCAAAGTCTCCTTTAAAAAGGCAGGTATTATTCTGAGGAGCCTGCTTTCAATATCCTTTCTTTGTTCTGTACATTTAGTGTTTTGATTATTATGTTGCATGGGGATTTTCTTTTCTGATCCTGTCTATCTGGTGTTATGTATGGCTCTTGCACCTGGATAGGCATCTCTTTCCTTAGATTTGGGAAATTTTCTTCTGTGACTTGTTTTCTGTGTCTTTGGCTTGGGTTTCTTATTCTTCTATACTTATTATTTGTAGGCTCGGTCTTTTTATAGTGTTGTACCTCATCCACTGGACCCCAAAAAGACCAAGGACCCAACACACCAAAATGCAAAAGCAAAAGTTTATGGTTTATTTGGGCTTAAGCTTGGCCTCTCAGACCTCACCATCTCAAGGGATCCATGCTGAGAGCCCAGAGTAAGGGAGAGTGGAGCCTTTTATACGTTTTAGACAAGGCGGGGGGATACCAAAGATACATTTTGGTTGGTTCAAGGAGCCCGCACATGCCAACATAATTTTAAACTGTTTGGATGTATAAGATACTGCCCTGGAAGTTTCTTATTGGTAGGTGCTATTCTCAGGGCTGTGGAATGTGCTGACTGTTACCTGTGGGGCCAGGAGTCTCTGTTTTTACCTTATAGGGCAGTTTTCATGCCCAGGCTTGCTTAATCTATAGTTTCCTGGAAGGGGGGTGGGGAATAGCAGGCGGGGGTCAGGGCATGCCAGGGCATGTCTAGGCATGTCTAAAGCAGCATCCAAGCATTTTACAGAAGCTAAAAGAGCAATTAGTGGGGGTCTGGAGGGATTTGGGGGTAACAGGTGAATGAAGAGGGTCTCAGGGTTCTACAACAGAGTCCCAGATTTCTTGCAAGGTCAGTTCCTGTTTTGTTTGTTTGTTTGTTTGTTTTTTAAGATTTAACTTTTTCTTTGAATGTGTGATCCAGTTCCTCCACCTTGTCTTCAAGTCTCGATTTTCTTTCTTACACTTGATCCATTCTATTGGGAAGGCTTTCCGCTGAGTTTTTATTTTACTGACTGAATTTTTTATTTCAAGTTTTCTTTCAGTTTGGTTTTTCTTCTGAAATTCCCTCTCTTTATTAAATTATATTTTCATATCTTGAATTGTTTTCTATATTTCATTCAACTGTTTCAGTTGTTTGTTCTTTCATGGTCTTTATTCCCTAATTTATGCATTTCCTCTTTGAGTTCCTTGAACATATTTGCAATCATTATTTTGAAACCATTGTCAGGTGCACCAGTAAGTTGCATTTCTCTGAGAACATTTAGTAATTTCTGGAGGAGATAAATTGTTTTGGTTATTCATGTTGTTTGTGTTTTTGTGATGCAACTAGGCATCTGGAATTAGGTCATTGGTGATACTCCTTGGTGTGAGTATCTAGTTTCACTGTTGTTGAGTAGGTATTTGGATCTTTGCTTGCTCTTACCCCAACTTGTCAGGTTATGGACCAGTTGAATGGTGCTAAGGTTTCAGTCTTGGGACAACTCTGTGTTGAGGTGTGAATGGGGTGTCAGAAGTGGTCTCAGCCCAGGAGCAAACCTTCTGTAGAGTCACAAAATTCTTGCTGCTGATCTTCATAAATCTGCAGAAGTCTAATAGGAATTTACAGGTGGTCCTTGGGTGTCAGGAGTTGGGGGATCACAGTGGGAGTGGGTGATGGTCCATGTAGGTGAGGCACAGGATGATATACTGTCCTGAGGCAGAGGTGGGTGGAGTAGAGCCTGGACTAGGGTAGGGGCACAGAATGCCATGTGATCCCTGAGCATCCTGCTGAGTGGAGTGGAAAGTGGGCTTAAGGGGTTCTTACCTATTGTCAGGGTCACAGGACATCACATGGACATCAGGAAGAGTGGTATGTGGAGTAGCTGGCAGACAGGCAAGCATACGGTTCCCAATAAAAAATTTTTCCATGTACTGATCTGAAATTTGTCTTGTTCTTTTACCAGGATCCTGTAATATATCATTAAGCTATTTATATGCAATTGCCTTGATTTCTCAAGGTGGGCACATAGAGATATAAACGTCCATCTTAAGACTGCTTTCATTGTATCCCACAGGCTTGGGTATGCCTTAATTTTCATTTGATTGAAGGATTTTTTAAAATGATTTCTCCTGGCTTCTTCAATGATCCCTTCATCATTTAATAGAGTGTTGTTTCACCTTTGTGAGTTTGTATATGGTCTAGGGTTTCGATCGTTGTTGATTTGTAGTCCATTGTAATCAGATAGTATATAAGGAATTCATTCAATTTTCTTGTATTTGTTGAGACTTTGCTCCCATATGCAATCTGTTTTAGAGAGAGTTCCATGGGCTGCTGAAAAAAAAGGATATTCTACAGTGTTTGGATGGAATGTTCTAGATGTCTATTAAGTCTTTTTGACCCATGATGTCCATTACTTTGCTTATTTCTCTATTTTGGGGGTGGGGGTGGGGCTTGGACTTGTCAGATGGTGAGAATAGGGTTTTGAAGTCACTCATTACTGTTGTGCTGGGGTTAATCTGTGACTTTATACCTAGTAATATTTGTTTTATGGAAATAAACCTGTGTTCCGGCATATATGATTAGAATTATAATGTCTTTTTGATAGATTTTTTTCCTTTAATATATATGAAGTGACTTTATCTTTACTTACTAATATTGGTTTGAAGACCGTTTTGTCAGATATTAGAACAGTGACACCTGTTTGTTTCCTAGGCCCCTTTGCTTGGACGCCTTCTTCCATCTTTTCGCCTTAAGGCAGTATCTATATTTTGTGGTAAGGTGAATTTCTTGGGGTTTTTTGTTTGTTTGATTGATTTTGTTGTTGTTTGGTTGGTTTTTGCTTGTTTGTTTTTTGAGACAGAGGCTCTCTTTTGCCCCAGTTGGCCTGATACTTACTGTGTAGAATAGGCTGGCTTTGATTTCACAGAGATCCACCTGCCTCTGCCTCTGGAGTATGAGGTTCATTTCTTGAAGGCAACAAATAGATGGTTCTGGATTTTTGATCCATCCAATCTGCTGCTCTGTGTCTTTTGGTTGGGAAATTGAGGTCATTAATAATCAGAGTTATCACTGAAAAACATATGTTAATTCCCATCATTTTATTGATTTTTATGGTGTGGTTTTTTTCCCCTCTTCCTCTCTTGCTCAACGATAGTGTGGTTTGTTTTTCACTGTGGCCTTATGGTGTATTTGTTTTTTCTGTTCAGCTCAAAGGATTCTTTCAAGTGTTTTCTGTAGAGCTGGTCATTAAGTTCTTTAGACTATTTTTATCAAGGAAAATTTAATTTTTTCCTTCAGTTATGACAGATAGCTTTGCTAAGTATAGTAATTTGAGTTGGCAGTTGTTGTCTTTCAGAACTTGAAATACATCTGCTCAGGCCCTCCTGGCTTTTAAAGTTTCAGTTGAATAATCTGCTGTTATTCTGATTGGCCTGCCTTTATATGCGACCTAGTGTTTCTAGCTTGCTGCTTTCAGTATACTTTCCTTGTTCCGAGATTTAATTATAATATGGTGAGGGCGATTCTTTTCTGGTTTTGCCTGTTTGATGTCCCAAATGTCTCTGCTTTTCCTGACTCTGGGCAGTTTTCCTGACTCTTCTTATTTTCCTAACTCTAGTCTTTTCAAGGTGTCACGTGTATCTTGGAATCCTCACTAGTCCCTTCCCACTATGTGATCCTTGTCCTCGTTTGAGTGCTCCAGATCATCCACTGTGTCTTCACACTCAGATGTTCTGACGCTCTTTGATTCGTTCTGCTAGTGAGACTTCCCACAGAGTTGTGGGGTTTCTTGACTGACTTTTTTATTTCCAACACTTCAGATTTGTTTTTCTTCCGTATTTCTGTTTCTTTGCTGAATTCCTCTTCTGTGTCCTGCACTGACTCCCTTATCTTATTCAGCTGTTTGCATTTCCAATCAGGAGCTTATTTTCTTCTCTGATTTCTTTGAACAAACTTATACTCTTCCTTCGAGTTCTCTGTCTGGGACTTTACCCAACTCATTCTCACTTGATGTCATTAGCATAAGATTAGTTCTACTAGTCTTATCAAGGAGTTCTACTGCCTTGGTTTGTGTGTATGTGTGTGTGTGTGTGTGTGTGTGTGTGTATGTGTGTGTGTGTATGTGTGTGTGTGTGTGTCTTATGTTACTACTTTTGAGGTTTCTGCATACAGGGTTATTTCATTGCTTTGGATTTTTTATTATCTATATTCTTTCAGTTGAAGTATTTGCAATCTTTAAGTAGACTTATATGTGGTAGAGTCGAAGTGTATAGTTCAGAAAATCATTCCTCAGTCCAGCAGCTCAGGGTGCCTGGTGAGAACCCTGTATTAATCTCTGAGTAGAATATTTACTGAAAATGACCACAGCCATTTGATTTTACCACTATGCAAATGTCCTAGCCACGTAACAACAGTGGCCCTTTGACTGCAATAACTGCTGGAGGATAAGCAATGGAGTATGGGTTCTATTATGATTTTATTTAATAATACTAGGGTTTGTATGAAATTGGGGTGGTTGAGGATTGAAAGTAAGTATTAGTTGAACTTTGTAAAGAAAATAATCATTTAGCTGAGAGGGGGATGTTGGGATACCGTTAGAGTCCATGGATTTTTAGAGACTGTTAGAGCTCTGGAAGATTATAATTAAGAAGAAAAAAGAGAAAGGGTTAGGATGAGGGAAAGGGAAAATATGTAGGAATAAGAGGAGGTGTACCAGATAAACGGTATCATAAGAAGTGACTTATAGTAACTGGCTGGAGGTACACAGCAATTCTAAAACTTAGCAGAGCAATATACAAACAAACATAAAACTATCATGAGACATATATAAGAGTAGAAACTAAATACGGAAAATGAGAAATGAAAAGAATATGTAGAGAGTGACTTGCTGGCACAGCTGTACTGAGCTGAAAAGTGAAAGTCTCAGATCCTTCTCACTCTTGCAGTCGCCACATGGTGCTGGGCAGGGGGTGTCGGAGTCATTGGTTTCTGCAGCCCTGGCTTTCTGTATGGTTCTGGCATGTAGGGAAGGAGAGGCAGATCCCTTGGACCCATGCACTTCACCGTGGCCTCTTCTGGTCCTGCGAGTCAGGTGTAAATGAGAAGCAGCCCGTCCTTATGGTTTCTGCTGCTGTCCACTGGGTAGCTTAATGCAGCTCATGGTGCTGATCCCCAAGTGCCTGAAGTGTGGCTCTGATTCCCAGAATTCCTATCTTCTTTCCTGCAAAGAACTATCCTGGCTTAACAAGTCTTTTGCAGACTTTGTCTCTTGCAGAATGAGAGTTAACTGTGTATTGGAGAAGCTTCTAATCTGCCATCTTCCCCAGAAGACCCTGATACTATTTTTCTCTCTCTGCCTCTTGGAGAATAATTATAGATTCTTAGATTTTAGGATGTGTGGATATTTAACTCGGATCTTGCAATTTAAGTGTAGCAGATGGCTTGGTGCTCGTTTATAACCTGTTGACACTCACCATCAATGGCTTCTGTTCTTTCCATTGCCATCTGGAACCCTGCAGAAGGTATACTCAGACCAGGAACAAGCTCTATTCATGTGGAACCACAGCATCCCACTTCCAGAGACACGGGGTCAAATAATTCAAATGGTACCACTGTGCACAGTTATCTCCGCAGAATAGAAGCAAGACTGAGCCTCAGTCCCCCTCAGTGGTAGATAGCTCATTAGTACACACCTACTGGAGTCTCCCCTCACTTCCTTCCCTCCTCTCCTTGTCCCATTCCTAAGACCTTTGCCCAAATAAACAACTTGTACTGAATCTTTGCTTTAGGGTTTGCTTTTAGGGGATCTAATATAAAACATTAAATACTAGCTTTTGCTTTTCAATAAGAAGTTACTGAGGGTTTGGGGTGTAGTTCAGTTGGTAGATGGCCTAATGTGCACAGCGCCTTGGGTCTGACCCACAGCATCGAGTAAAGCAGGTAGTACACATGTATAATCCCAGCACTTGAGAGGTGGGGGCTAGAGATCGGGAAGTACAGGGTCATCTTTGGTTATGTAGTGACTTCAAGGCTACAAAAGACCCCGTTTCAAAATAAAGAAATAGGAAAAGAAGGAAGAAGAGGAAGAGGAGAAGGAGGAGGGGATGGCAGGACATGCTTTTAGAGAGTTGGCCCCATTTCAGAGGACGAAGGAAGCAGGAGGATGTAGGAAGCAGTCTTTTGTTTTCTGTATCTTGATGCTTTGATTCGTTGGCCCTAACAGATTACCCCCTTTCTAGCTTTCTATGTCCCTAGAGAGAGGAAGTCATGTACTTTCTAGGAAACATGCTGCTCAAATACAAATATATGTCATGACCTCCTCTCTCAGACCCGCCCTCCAACACCCTGCTTTCCTCACCCCACACAGGTAAATTCCCTGAGCCCCTGTAATCTCATGCTAGTGGGTCCTCTCCGAGTTTCCCTGTTCAACATATGTATGAAGGTAGAAACGGAGGCTCCCTTTGTGGGGAGAGAAAAGGAGTAATAGAGGGAAGACAGGAAGAGAAAATGTAAAACTGAGGTATTTATTGAACATCTCCTCTATGCGAGACACTCTGAAGACATGCGTGGAGAGAGGAGAGTCTTCGAGGCCACGCCCAGCTCCTGGTCGACAGCCTCTCCCCAAACCCAGTGCTGAATACATACTAACTCTAATCCTCAAGACCTCACTTCAGTTTTGTGGACCTCAACTTCTGCTTCAGTACCATAAGCTCAAGATTAACTGGGCTTTCCCTGAGAGCCTGGACATGAGGAGTGGTGGCCCACACCTGTATTCTCAGCACCCCATAGAGGGAGGCATGAGGATCACGAGTTTGAGACTAGCCTGGACTAACAGAGCAAGACCTTGTCTCATAAAAGAGAAAAACAGAATGACAACAACAACCCCAGGCTTATGAGGTAGGCACTCATACTGTCATTTAATGGGTGAAGTAATTGGGGGGTGGGATTTAAGTAACTTAAATAACTTATGAGGCCAGTTAATGAGTGGCACAGTGGCTTTGAACCTCTGTTGTGAATGCTATGGAATCAATATGCCAGCAGCTATTAGCATAAGGTCAGGACACGTGACTATGAAGCAGCAACTCCACCAATGAAACAGCTGAGAAATAAAAGCAGACAAAAAAATCGATTTAGCACATTGGTCAGGAAAGGAATCCTTCAGATCAGTGCTGTCCCTTATCTTCTGTCGACACCCTTGTTAGCATAGCAAATTCAGAGGTGACACAGGATCATCCCTTCTGTCACTTGCCCTGAGCCCTGCTCTCATTCAGCCAAGGTGAAACCACCTTCCATTAGGTTAATTACCAGTGGGAGCTCAGTCTTGCACAAAGAGAACATGGGTGATAGATTAAAACAAGGGACCTTTGTTTGGTGCACAGTTGGGCACCACTGTCACTTTAATTATGCAGTGACATCACCAACAGCCCAGGGGAAGTGGGAAGTTCTAAGGGCTTAAACCCAGGAGGCCTGTGAGTAATGAGCAGTGAGCTGTGAGCACTGTGCAGTGTGCCTTCTCTGCAGAGCCACCACATGTGGGGCCCCAGAAAGGGAGGCAGTGGGAGGCAGGAGGGTGGGGTAGCCCAGAGCAGTGGGATCAAATCCTGCCTCTGGCATCCCTGGGCTGTGTTTTTAGGGACGTTGTCCCAGTTTGGGCAATAAAGGTCTAACTTGTGGGGCTGGGAAGATGGCTCATCTGTCACACAAGTTCTTGTCACACAAATATGAGGACCTGGGTTCCAATCCCCAGCACCCACATACAAAGCCAGGTGAAGTGTGCCTGTAATCCTAGCCCTGGGGTGTTGGCAATAAGGAATTTCATGAGGATTGCTGGCCCGCCAATCTACCCAATCAGTGAGCTCCAAGTTTAATGAGAAACCCTATTTCAAAAACCTAAGGTCAAAGGTGATGAAGGAGAACACCCGATATCCACCTCTGGCCTTCACATGCGTACACACCCATGTGGGCATACTCATATGCCCACAAAAGATCTCCAAAAGATGGAGTGGTACCAGTGAGGTTGTGTGTTCATGCCTAGGCAGTTTGCAGACAAAAGGAGCCTTTGATGGTTATGCCATAGTCAAGGAGACCCCTCAGTTTTAAGAAGATCTCCCTTGCCCAAGAGCACTGAGACTTCCTGTCACCAAGCCCTGGCCTCACCATCCTGCTTTGTGACTTTGACAAGATACTTCACTTTTGTGGGTCTCAACTTCTGCTTTTGTAACAGGGACTTAAGATTGGCCACGTGTTGCCATGAGATCCTGATTATCAGTGGACATCAAAGAGCTGCACACAGAACCTTCGTTTCTCTCTAAATGTGGATGGGATACAAATGTTTGTGCAGCACAGCAGGCGAGGTGCACGGTTCTTCCCAACAGGGTGAAAGTTTGATCATTACCAGCCTCCAGACCGAGCTTTTTGGCTGCTGTGCTAAGCCAGCCTCTGCCCCAGGGGGAGGGCTGCTGCTTCCTTGCTCCATTGTTTCTTCTTGCCAGTGCCTTAGCTGCTCGGGCCAAGTAATCCTTTAGGCTCTCCCTCTCCTTTTCTCTGCTGCTGGTGAGTGGTGTCTCACTCGCTTCCTGGTGGGCCAGCAGGAGAGTCAAAAGGCCTAGTCCTATACCTTTCACCGTGTTCCATAATGCAGTAGATGAGCGCTGAATCTCTTGTCTCCCTTCTGCTGTGATTCCAAACACTCAGGTTTCAGTCTTTTCCAAGAGGGGGTGGAGCCTTGCTGTCTCTGCCCTGAGCAATGAGTCACTCACTGGAGAACAAACAGCAGGGAACAGAAGTGTCAAAAAATGTGGCTTCCTGGGGCTGGAGAGATGTTTCAGCAGTTAAGAACACTGGCTGTTCTTGCAGAAGACCCGGGTTTGAATCCCAGCACCCACATGGCAGCTAACAACTGTCCAAAACTCCAGTCCTGGGGGATCCAACAGCTTCTTCTGTCCATTGCATGACACGGGTGCACTTGCCTACACACAGGCAATACACACATACACATAAAATAAAAATAAATAAAATGAAATAAAATAAAAATGTGGCTTCCTGAACATGGGCACACACACACCCTGACAGTCATTCACACATTCTCCATGCATGTTTTCACACACTCATGCATACACATATTCTCACACATACACAGAGAGGCACATGCACAGTCATGCACAAACCCATCTCTACAGACAGATACACATAAGCATGCTCTCCTACTCAGATGAGCACACTTCACCACACACACACACTCCCCTCACTGGTCATAGACACTCGTGCTCAGGCACATACTCATCTGAATAAACGCTGTGTACCTCACACAGACATGCAGCACACATACACATTTTCACTCATTCACACACCACCATGTATGCACATACACAGATATGGGCACACACACACACATGCACACACTCACAGACAGCAGCACACTCATATACACTCTCAAATCCTGCACCATCCACAAAGGTGACAAGACTTCAGAAGCATGAGGCTCCACCAACAGATGAGAGTTCCAAGTGCCACATGGAAGTTTGTGGAGATGACAGAAGATGGGTTTTTAACAGTGGGGGAATGGGTTTGGAATGCAGTCAGTTGTGAGCCAAGTCACAGAGCTGATGTGGCTTCATTGAATCCAGAGTCAGCCCCAAGAAGTGCGTGCTTCGGGGAAATGTCCCCACCACAAAGACACGGCCACCCATGGAACAGTCGCCTTCTTGCTAATCCAAGGCTTATTTATAGGGTGAGCCCTGGGAAGCAAATGTCCTAGGCCTGCACATGCAAGCGTTCTGTACTTTTGGGTGTTGGGTGGGCAAGCTCTTCTGTAGCACCCAAAGATCCCCCCAACAAGCTTGGGGTTTCTGACGGCATCTGGAAGAAGACACATGCAACTGCACTGGATAGCCACAAGCAGGTGGCAGAGTCCCACACATGGTAAGTCAAGTCCCCGCATAGGAGGCTAGGAAAGGAGGCATCTCGGTCACCTCCCAGGCCGCCACTCCATTCAATCCTACGAGCCGGCTGGCAGAGATGTGAATCCACTGAAGATGGCACAGGTGTGATGAGACAGTGTTCGCTCTGTGCAAGCTCTTCTTACTCCAGAGCCACATGCGTTGTCATGTCAAATGGCAAAAATATTTTGTTTTCTCCCTCGCTCGGGGGCTTACCATTCTGGCAGGATTATGTGGTTGCCAGAGCACTCTGGCTGCCTGGGAATGTGCGAGGGCTGACTGAGAAGACGCCTCAAGACCCAACAAGCTGCGTGCTTTTCAGTGAGTCAGTGTTCCTCTGTTTTCATTTGCACTCATCCAAGCTGCAGTTTCCTCTTTTATGAGTGTGGAGGAAATTTTCACCAGATTTCTCTGTCTGATGTAAATGTACTCGATCCTCATAGAAATATTCTTAAATTGTTACTGAATTTATTTCCCAGCTAAAATGGTCAACAGAGCAAACTTGCTTTACTTTCTCTTCATAACACATACCTGTGGTCCTGTCACACTAACCCCAACTCCTTGAAAGGCTCCTCTCAGGCCCTGGCCTTTGTACCTGTTGTTTGCCCTCCCTTGAGTTCGGCCCTTTTCTTCTTCCCTTGGTACCTACAGTACGAAAGCCCCGTTTCTAGGGAAGCCTGCCTCAACTATTATAGAAAGAAAGAGTTTCTCCCCTATATTAGTTTTCTGTGACTGCGGAAACAAATGACAACAAATTCAAATTAAACATAGGAATGTACTCTCTCACAGTTCTTGGCCAGAATGTGAGAGAAAGGTGCCAGCAGGCCTGTCCCTGGTGTAGACCTGGGAGAGTCCTTCTGTGTTTCTGTGGCTGTGGCAGCATCTCTCGAGGCTCTGCCTCTGCCTCCACCTAACCTCTTATGTATGTCTCAAATATCTCTGCCATTGAATTTAGGGTCCACCTAGAAATCCAGGAATCTCATCTTAACATCCTTATCTGATTACAGCTGTAAAGACCTTTTTTTTTTTTCTAATAAGGTAGCATGAGTCTACAGGTTCATAAATTTCAGGGATGAGACACAAATCTTTCCAGAAGCCACTATGTACCCACCCACCACTATGGTGCACAAAACAACAAACCTCACCACGCTGCAGTACACAACGTAGACATATCCCTCCCCAATCTGGGTCTTAATATGTAGGCCTCTGGAGTTACAGACTCTAATAACTTCTCCACTTCAATTACAAAATCCTCCTGTGCTTGTTTGTTGCTGTAGGGTAGGTGATAATGAATATAGAGCTAGAATTTCCTCTGGCTCATCCAAATCCTCTGGCTGAACTATCACTTCTTGATCCATCAAGATAGCCAAGGCTAGCAGTCTTTATTCCATCCCCTGGCTTCTGCCACACACATACACAGGCATACATGCATGTGTGTGTGCCCCCACACATGCCTGCACACAGTGTTCTCAATGTTTACACAAATGAAAGCATATATTTATGCATACTCACACATACATCAAGGCTTTCATTTCTTTCCGTCCAACCTTCTTTTGCTTATTAAGAATGTGTCATGCCTGGAAAGCACAAAACTATTAGAAGAAAACATGGGGAAAGGTCCCTGTCAGCACATGGGGGATCACTTTGGGGAGATAACCTCAAAAGCATGGACAACAAACGCAAAAATCAGGCAAAGAGCATTTCATCACACTAAAATGAAAGCAAGCAGCAGATGGAAGAGACACCCTAGAGAAGCCAGAGAAAATATTCCAAACCACCCATCTAAAACGAGCTAATATCTGAGTACATAAAGAACTCGGCTCTGCTGTCGCTCTTAGCCCAAAGGATGAGAGTGAGTCAAACAAACCTGTAGCAAGAAATCAAACATCACAATTTGGAAAATGAGTAAAATACCTTAACTGACAATTCTCAAATGCAGACATCTAATACAAATGACCAATAGGTAGTTGAAATACGTTCAATATCACTAATCACCAAGGAAATAGAAATTAAAACCACAGTGATGGGGCTGGGGAGATGGCTCAGTTGGTAAAGTGTGAGGACCAACACCACGCAAAAAACTAAAAATAAAAAGGTTGAGCCCAATAGCCGCCACCAATGGTAATGCCGGCACTGGGGAGGGGGAGTCAGGAGGATCCCTAGGGCTCACAGACCAGTCAGTCTAGCCAAATTGGCAAGCTCCAGGTTCAGTGAGAGACCCAGTCTCAAAAAAACTAGGCAGAGAGAGATTGATAAAGACACCCAGTGCCAACCCAGACCTACATGTGCACATGTACACATGTGTACACGTACCCACACACAAACAACTGCCAGGAAGGAGGGGATTCTCTTCAGTGGAACTGTCTACAAATTGGGCAGGAAGCTCCAAGATGCAGTTTTTGTGAGTCCTCACCCATCCTGAGTGATGTGACTGCCTCTGAGTGGCTCATGTAAGTAGCCTCTCCCGCATGCCCCTGGGAAGCGGTGCACAGGCACAGATGTCACAGGCAGGCTCTGGACAGTGGAGAAGATGTGGTGAAGGTAACAGATGCTGCCCATCACCAAGTCAGCAACGAGACCAGGATACCACATCAAAAACGTCAGCTACAGAGTGAATAAATAGTCTATCTGTCTGGCTCCTTCAGTGTCCCTGGCTTAGCAATAGCATTATTCCCAGAATTTGAGTTAGAAGGTCAGCATTTTAAAATCTATTTTTAGCTGGACCTGGTGGCACACCCCTTTAATCCTAGCACTCAGGAGGTAGAGGCAGGCAGATCTTTGGAGAATTGAGGCCAGTCAGGTCTACTTAGTGAGTTCCAGTTCAGCTGAAGCTAAAGGGAGATCCTGACTCAAAAAAAAGAAAAAAAGAAAAAAAAAAAGGATGTCTAGTGTTTCCTAGTAACATGCTGAACTAGGCACTTGTAGTAGAAGTTTGAGGTGTTTTCTCTGTACCAGGGTGCTTGAGGACTGTATGAGGATTCAGAACATGGGCATCTTAAGGCTTGTTAGCACCCTCTTGATTTTGTAATACCCAACTTTGACTTTCTGAGAAAATAAATGAGAAAAAAATGATGCAAAGTATTGCTGAGCTGAATAAACAAATCAAAAAGTCCAAGTGGCTTTCAGCACACACGGCCGCTTGGATGCCTTTTAATGGTCTTTCTCACAGCACAGTGTCTGCAATGCTGCACAGGCGGGGCCTTTGAGGCGCTCAGGGTCTCATGGCCCCTGTGGCCTTCCCATGCCGGTGTTCATGATCAGCCTGTTGGTGGTAACACCTTGGCCTGAAGAGACCAAGCCTTTTCCTCCTCACTAGCTGCCTGTTCTCCCTCTCCCTCAGTGTCAGGCCGTGAGATGGAGAGACTGGAGGGCTGACGTCCCTAGGGAGGCAGCCTGGGGCCTATAAGAAGCAGTGCTCAGGGAGAATGGAAGAGAGAAGGCTATGGGATCTGGCTCCTAACAACTGCACACTTTCAGTACTGAGAGCACCAGCTCTCTTGTGAAGCTTACTAGAGGATGAGACAGGAGGAACACACTTGAGCCTTTGGTGGAGAATTTGGGGGTCAAAGTGACAAGCTCCCTCCCTTGTAAAGGAGGTCTCAGGAACTGGCTTCTCTTCAGGAGAAGGGTCATTCTTTGAGTCCCCCAGGTTTGCTGGGTTTGTAAAATAAAATCTTCGTTTGCTGCCTGCAGACAGTGCACTTCAAATTATAATTATGCATAAATCAACTTAAAGTCTTGTTAAGAGCCAGGTCCTCATATTTTTTTGGGGAAGGGACATGGAACTCTTGAGTTTTGTTTTAAGGTCTGTCTGTGTGGACTTGAATCTGTGATCTCCTGCCTTAGCCTCCCAAATGCTGGGATTATGTGCATCAACAGCTTGGCTGACATGAATTTCTTTTTATTTTATTTTGTGGTTTTGTTTTGCTTTGCTTTGCTTTGCTTTTTGAGACAGGGGCTCTCTGTGGCCCCTGCTGACCTGGAACTCACTATATTCCAGAGGTCCACCTGCCTCTGCCTCTAAAGTGCTGGGATTAAAGGCATGTGCCACCACACCCAACTATTTTGTACTTTTATATTTTGTTGTTTTAAGATAGGGTCTCATGCAGCTTAGACTGGACTCCAACTTGCTATGTAACTGATTTTGAACTTTTGATCCTCCTATCTCCCCTTGGAGTGCTTGATTATAGACATATGCCACCATACCCAGTTTATAGAGTGCTGGGGGTCAAACCTAGGGACTGAGACACACTAGCCAAGCACTTTACCAAATGAGCTACCTCCTTAGCCTGGCATTCTGAATTTCCAACAGCTCCCAAATTGTCCTTCTCTGAGTGGGTAAGACTTAAGGCACAGAGTAACCCAGAGTCTGCTTCTCTGCTTGAAGAGGGCTTCATCAGAAACCCTCTCCCCACACTTGACTTTTGCTTACAGTCATCCAGGGAAAAAACAGGAAAATGCTAATCAGAGTGAAAGATGACCAGATACACCTGTTCACACACAGCAAGCTCCCCAGGCCTCAGCAAAGATACTCTTAAAGTCTTTACAACTGGAAATTCACTCTGAGCGCTGAAGGGGTTAAGGGGCCAGAGATACTGAAAGCCCCCTTTTCATGGCTTTTCTAACAAGCTGAACCTTATCCAAACCTTGTTTAATGAGCACTTATTTTATACAAATAAGCTCACAAGGCACCCTCCTCCCTAATTAAACCAGAAAGGAAGCATTTGTTCTAATTGGACGGCCTAGCTCAAGAATTAATTGTGAGATTGTTTAGAATTACCATCTTGTGACCCATTCCCCAAAAAGAAAAAAGAAAAAAATTTCTACTAAGAAGTCTCACTCTGTATAATTTTTTTTCTGGACTTTTTTTTTTCTATTTAATTCTTGGAAACTTTAGTCAAGTTGAACGGATGATTTGTGAAGGAAAGGGAAAACTTCACAGGGCCACTTACCATGCAATTCACAAAGGGTCTGGCAAAGGTAGCAATAACGGCTCAATTTAGCATGCTATTTGAATGTACCCTGAGAAAGTGTCCTCCTAATTAAGTATTTGCTGTTTCTAGGTGGGGGATCATGTACCTCATTGTCAGAAGAGTCATTTCTGAACTTGGTCATCAGATGTACCTGCAGAGACAGATGTTCTCACTCAGGATTGCTCTCCCACCGCATGTAGCTAGAGGTTCTGGAGGTTTTCACTGCATACCTGGTGCCCATGGGTGGCACTGACTGCCAAGGGCTTCTACAGGAACATTTGACAAGGCTCGGCACAGTCAGCGTGGTAGTTGCCCTCCTCTCCCCTGGGTCTCTCTTGTGCATCTTGTTGGTACAGCCTTCTGACAAACATTGGCTGTCTGACTGTAGAGAGCAAGCTTAACTTTGCCCTAAAAAAAAAAAATTACCATAAATGTGTCATTCTTGACTGCACACTCTGAGCCCTGGGGACCAGGAGCAGATAGATGTCTATAAAAGAAGCAGGCAGGCTGGGACCCTGTGCTCTCTTGCACCTGGGGAGGATCCAACCCATTGGTGCAGCTCTGCTTGGGGAAGCTGTGACTGAGTTGCTAATAACCTGCCAGAGGCAAAAGGAAACCCAGATCTCTGCCAAGAACCAGCATGAGCATGTGATGCTGACACTTGGAAAAGTCTTGCTTCGACTTGCAGGTGGAAGGAACATATATTGTACTGAAAAGACAGAAAAGGGATACCTGAGACCATCTTCCCAGGAGATGCTGCACATCGTGGAAACAGTCCTTTCAAAGAGCAGAGTGAGGGGGAGGTTGGATTGCTGCTGCAGGCTGTGCCACCTCACTGCCTTTCCATCCACCAAATAAACAAACACCTTTCTACATTTGCTGGCTCTCAGTTGTAAGACCTTGCTGTCTTTAAGTACGGTTGGAATGGGAAATGAAGATGACTACCAGAGTTATGCAATGTGAAGTCACTAAAAGCAGGCCGAGGGAATCAGGACTGGCTAAAGGAATATAAATGGGAGCCAGGAAAAGCATTTCACATCGGGGATAGATTTTAGTGAGGATCACAAGTGATGCTCTGGCTGGTCGCTGTGTACAGCAGGGACATGGTACCGAGCTCTGAAGCAGCCTCCTCACTGCCGGTGTTGTGTTGGGGAATGTGGATGATCAATGGGAAATGCAAGGCAAAATTCTTCCCATGAGGCAGGGTGACAAAGAGCGAACCTCACATGAGGAATCCATGAGTAGATGGAGAGACTGCTCTTCTTTCTGGACTGTGAGCACTTTAAGGACTGGCTCAGGTCTCTGTTCCCAGCACCTGCCCTGGGATCCCCATTCTAGGTATTCAGGAGATAACATCTACAATGCACAGACATAAAACAGAATGTAACTGTGGTGAAGCACAGACAACCAGCCCCCATGGTTAGCAGGGGATAGCTGAGTACCAGATTGAGTAAGGGAGGATCCAGGAGGATGAGTTAAGCCTCCATCGAGAGTGAGATTCTGAATAGATTCATATTCTAGGCTTTTCCTCACTTAGCTTTATGAGATCATAGACTGCTTTAGGCTCTGTTCTCTTACTACACAGAAAATCTGATTCATATACTCCTAAGCTCACCACCCACACTGGGGAGTAACCATAGATAGCATTCATGACAAAAGTGAAAAGACGATAGAAACAAGGAGATACTAATTCGTGCTTTGTTTGCTGCACACGCTTTTATGAGGCAAAGCTTAATTAATCTTATATCTTATCTATATATAATAAAATGCACATGTAAGAGAGCTTTAAACATTTTAAAAGGTAATTATTTAAATAAAATGTTCTTAAAATGCATCTATTAGGGCTGGAAGTATAGTATAGTGGTAGAGCGCCTTCCTAGTGTGTGCAAGGCCCTGGGTTAGCCCCCCAGTAACACACACACACACACACACACACACAGCTCTCTCCCCCAATTTTTTTTATCTTATGGGACTGGAGAGATGGCTCAGCGGTTAAGAACACTGGTTATTCTTGCAGAAGACCCAGGTTCAAATCCTAGCACCCACATGGCAGCTAACAATTGTCTGAAACTCCAGTTCCCAGGGATCCAACAGCCTCTTCTGTCCTCCGCAGGCATTGCACAACACAAGTACACTTACCTACATGCAGACAATACATGCATATACATAAAAATAATAAATAAAATATTTTTTTATTTATTTTTTTTATATTTTTGAGAAAGGGTCTCCCTGTAGCCCTAGCTGGTCTGGAATTCGCTATGTAGACCAGGCTGGCCTCCTTCTCACAGAGATCCTCCTGCCTCTGTCTCCCGAGTGCTAGGATTAAAGGCATGTGCTATCACATCTGGCTTATGTGTATCCCAGGCTGGCCTGGAGCTCAAAATCCTCCTGCCTCTCCCTCTTCAACATATCCTACCAGTATGCACCACTACAACCAGTCACAGCTTCCATTTTTAAAAATACTAAAAACAAAACAAAACAAAAAAAAAGCTCCAACATATCAGAATAGGTTAGGCTCTGCAGTGGTATAGCAATAAACCCTGAAATGTCAGTGGTATAACACACAAAGGTTTCTCACTCTGCCATATGTTCAACTGAGAGGCAGGGAGGGTTTTGCTTTACAAGAAGCAGGCTCTAACACTTCAAATAACTCCAAGCCCCACAGAAAGGAAGAGGAAACTATCAAGGGCAGATTATGTTTAAGTGCAAAAACAGCATGACCCACTTCCATTTACAATCCATTGGTCAGAACCAGTCACATAATCATAAGCTTCATGTAATAAGTATTCCATTCCATAATAGTGGGGCTGGGCATAGGAGAGCTTATGGAAGCATGCCAAGCCCCTTCATCCCTGCCATCCTTGTTGAGCCTTTAGTGGAACCACTCTCTCTGTTAGGGTGTTCCAGAACCATTGAAGTGGTATACTCGTTGCTCTAATGAGGGTCATTCCCATAGACAGGACATTTCCGCTCTTCTAGAGTCTTGAAAGCCTGGGAATGGTAGCACACAGAAAACCAAATACTTGAGATGGGCTGTACTTTGGGCACCCTGCTCCACCAGGGTACACAAATTTCACAATTAAAATTAAAACTAAATGTTCATCATTACTACCTCAAAGTCTTAGCAGGATTCGGCCATAAAGAAACAGAAAAGTATGACATGGCATATTTGCAGAGAAATGGATGGAACCGGAGATCATGATGTTAAGAGAAATGAGCCAGACTCAGAAAGACTATACCACATGTTTTCTCATGTGCGGAATGTGGACTTACTTTATATGTGTGTGTGTATACATGTATAGGTGGGTCATGACAGTAGAAAGGGGGACCATGAGAAAGGAGGAAGAGATCTTCAGGGAGATGGCAAGAAGAGAGAGAGAGAGAGAGAGAGAGAGAGAGAGAGAAACTTTCTTTGTAGAAAGTTTTCTAGCAAAATCCCTGGAGCTGCCAATCCAGGACCTTGCCTAAAAAAAGAATTGGCTTCATTCTCAAGTGACAATCTGTTAAGTGCCAGCATGGCACTCAGACTGATAAGGCTAGTGACAAGGTGCTCAGGTGGGAATTCCTGGCGCAGGGCCATCCCTGCTGGCTCAAAAGAGAGAGAGAGAGAGAGAGAGAGAGAGAGAGAGAGAGAGAGAACATGCAATGAAATACTTAAAACATGAACACAGCAAGGAAACTACTTGGGGAAGGAAGAGGGTCAGCGGGGAGGGTACAGGCAGAAGGAGAAGGGCAGTAGTAGAGGCAGAAAGTCATCTGCTTTTCCACTAAAACCAGGCTATTGGGTAAAAGACCTCTGTCTTCTCAACCATGGACATACCTCTCAGTTGTGCGATACCAAAGACCCATCACTTCACTGCGAATAGCCTAGGCCACATACAGACCAGAGCCAGCAGGGAAAGTACGGGATTGGGGCCAATGGGGAGAGGCCAAGGGAAGAGCAACTATTTGGTTATCTTCACATCACAAGGTCTCCAATTTTATTTTTGATATCATTTATAACTAGGGATATCATACAATCTAGAAACATACCAAGTGGATCAAACACTTAAGATACAAGAGATGGTCCTTTTAAAATACCTGGCATGGGTGTTTCTCCATTATTTTAAGTATTAGGAGCCTAAATAATCAGACATTCCAAAGCTTAAACTGCCCTTTTGTTATCATTGCAGGAACAGCAGCCAAAATGAAGTTCCAACCCCTTGTGACTTCCGACCAAAGCAAGAACCACAGAAAGCATTTCAGTGCACCTTCTCACATCCAGAGGAAGATTATGGCTTCCCCTCTTTCCAAAGAGCTGAGACAGACAATGTTTTGTCTGTGACCATGGAAAAGGAGGATAAAGTTTAGGTTGTATGAGGACACCACAGAGCTCAGAAGACCGGGCAGTCCAGGTTTACAGGAAGAAATGTGTCCTCTGCACTGAGCAGGTGCAGCAGGAAAAGCTAATGGCACAGCTGTCCGTGTGGGCATTCACCCCAGCAAGGTGTCTACCAGCAGGCTAAAACTGGAAAAGACCACAAAAATGTCCTAGACCAGGAAGCTAAATATCACCAAGTAGGAAAGGAAAGGGCAGAGGAAAGGAAGAAACTATTAAGAAGATGCAGCAATAGAGTAATCTTACATGCACCTTTCATCAAAAAACTGCCTTAAGAGAAAAGCTTAAACTCCCTGAAGCTCTGAGAAGCTGACCAGGGTACTAGCAAATGAATTAGTCGATAAAACCAGTTGCCACCACACTTGACATTATCCCTCAGGAGAAGACTGTCCTGGTCTAAAACCACTACAAAAGTAAGCAAAGCCCACTCGAATAGGAGTTGAATCACAACAGGGAAGGGCAGGAAGCTGCTGCTGGTGGAGACTTTCAGACCCAGTGTCCTCTGTGCATTTGTACCTGGCTTCCAGCTCCGCAGTGGGAACGCCTGCAGGTGCCCAAACCTAAAATGGTCGTTTAGAGCAGTGGGTCAGATTTAGAGCATTGGGACTATACAGGATTAAGCCAGTGTGTGGACTCTAATGTCTTTCAGCACTCGAAGAACAGCCCCTGGGCCAGAGGTCAGGCTCAAGGTCTACTTCTGCCCCATCAACTGAACAAATATCTCCCTGTCACATCAGTGTTACTGGAGAAAACAGCTGAGATTCACTAGAGCATCTCCTTGCAAATTGTTTACATGGTATCAACTCACTGGGCATCTATCCTATACTCTGACATTATTTTACTTAAATTACAAAAGGAGACCCAGAGTGGTATTTACCTGGCTAACCAACTGAGTCAGTAGGTTCACTCCATCAATTTACAGAGACCTCACTGATCACCATCTGATGGAGCCATCTCCATATCTTCCTCCTTGAAGGGAGAGATACACACCAAGGCCTGTCCTCTGGGTACCAAGGTCACTGCTCTCTAATGGGACAGTGAAAGGGCAGGGTGCCCTTCAACGCTTTCAGGTAGAGCAATAAAGCAGAAGATTCTGCCTGGCCTTTGGGCAGGATGCGTGTGGCTAAGCAGGAAACACGCTTCTCTTTTCTCTGGCCCGGGAGCTCAGGAGTTGGAGCTGCCTTGGTTGCAGCTATGCCAAAGAGGTATGGACATGCCGAACATGGGCCAATTTCTGCAAAGGCTGAGGTAAAACTGGGTTCTGTAGATGACAACACTACATTCCCTTGCCACGGGCAATTTGTGTTCAAAACTTCATTTTGCATTAAAATCTATAATATGGTATTGAGTTTCTTATATAGATATACATTTAAGTCATCTAATCTCTCTCTCTCTCTCTCTCTCTCTCTCTCTCTCTCTCTCTCTCTCTCTCTCCGCACCCCCCCCACACAAGCTAGAGACCAGAGGTCAACTTCAAGCATCATTTCTCAGAAGTCATCCACCTTGGTTTTTGAGACAGGGTCTCTCATTGGGACTTGGGGCTTTCAGATTAGGCTAGACTAGTTAAACTAGTTGGACATTGAACCCCAAGGATTCATGTATCTTTGCCCCACTCCAAAACAATGAGATTTCATGCAGGCATCATCATGCCTGGCTTTGTATGTGGGTGCTGGCTATCAAACTCGGGTGTTCATGTTTGCCAGGCAAGCACTGTGTGAGCCATCATTTTCTGAACAGAGAAAACAATTATTTGGATTTGCAAAATATTTTGTTTTCTCCCAACATTTTAAAGGCCTGTCAATTTAAAGTATTTGTAATGCCTTGACTGGACATGACCGTAGTGTACTTCATTAAAAAGGTAGTCATAGACCCAAACTGGTGGGACCTGATTATCTGGAACTCAAGAAACTAGTGTAATGCACATTGTGAAAAACTGAAAAAGTTGAAGAAAACCTTGAATTTGAGATGAATAGTCTTTCTTATCTTTGGAGAGATTTTACATATAGCTATGCACTCCGTCATCCTTAAAGACCCCGTGTGTTCTGATCCCTTCCTTTGACATCATCATAGTCCTAGGAAGTTCCCTGAAAAATGTTGAGGCTGCATTCTACATTTGGAAACACTACAAACCCCTATTTGGAAACTTGGGGGTTTGTTTTGTAAATTATCCACATTTGAGCAACTCATGTGTTTAGAACTTTCTGGCTTACATCACCCCTTAGAATGAATTTGAAATATGTAAAGTAAAGAAAACAATACCAGGTTGGCTATTCAAGTGACAAGAGCCGGAGGAGCAACTCTTCTGCAGCCCCCTCTCCCCAGATACCCTGACATCACCTTCTGGGCTGTGGAGAATGCAGGTACTCCAGTTGTACACACCAGTCAGCACCCAGACAACACACAGTAGACTCTTTAAAACCTTTTTGTAGGGGATAGAGAGATGGTTCAGTGGTTAAGAGTATTTGCTGATCTTTGAGAGGCCCAGTGTTTGGTTCCCAGAACCCATGTGAGTAGCTCACAACTGCCTTTGCTTGAGCTCCAGTGGGAATCTAATGTCTCTGGTCTCTGAGGGCACCTGTAATCACATGCATATAAACCTTACCACCACCACACACACACATATAAAATTAATTAAACATAAATCTCAAGTCTTCTTGCTCTGGTAACACCATTATTTCCAGTGAAGATAGGCCTATGAGAGCAAAGGGGCCAAGTTTTAAAGCCCATTAGGCCTAGAGTACTGGAAATAACAATTCTATTCATCTGCTTGAACCAGGATTCATCAAGTCAATGGCCGTAGAAGGAAAATGGAAAGAGCAAATGACAGTTTAAAACAGGCCTGCTTCCTTCTCAGTGCATTATCTTTCTACATGTATCATGGCTCAAAGGCCAAGAGATTGCTTGGAGTTCATGCTGAACTGGCATTATGAAAAGGCAGCCCTCAACCTGCTCCTCCTGTATCTGACTCCAGGCTGCATCCGGCAGTGTAAGAAGTCTTGGGTGCAAATGGGTGGCTCTAACCTACACACCTACAACCCATCCCTACATAGCAGCTGTCCTATGTCACCACCAGACCTAGTGATAGACATGCTGGTCTGTCCTTGAGAAAACAAAAGGAAAGCATCCCATGAGGCCCTAGACATTGGATGAGGTTCTTGAGCAGGGACTCTGAAGTCCAGAGGAAGCATTCTGGTAGGGAATTCTAGAAGGGTCCTATGCCCTTCTGCGCTAGACTGCACTCTGGAAGGGTGTGTCCCCTTTGTGTGTGTGCATACACTTCTTTGTGAGTGCATGTACACATACACACACACACACACACAACACCTCTGTGTGGGAAGGGTAGAACTTCCCAGATAAAGTCCTCTCTTGTTGCTGTTAAACTTATAGATTACTACTGAGAACTGAACTTGCTCTGGTTTGCATGCTAAATGCCCTCCAAAGCCCTGTGTGCTAAAAGACTGGTCCTCTGCTGATGGTATTATTGAGACATGGCGGAACCTTTAGAAGATGGGTCACAATGGAAGAAGGGAAGGCCCCTGGGCATGCGGGCTTGCAGACAGGATCCCAGCCCTCACTCTTTTTCTTTGCTTTCTGACCACCATGAGATGAGCAGCTTCATTTCATTGTGTGCGTCCCACCATGACATTCTGTCTTCCCGCAGTTGTAGAGGTAAGACCACATGCCTGAAACTATGAGCCAAAATAAATCTTTCCTTCTTTATTTACCTGAGACACTTTGTTACCATGATAGAAAGCTAACTAAGGTAGAATTCAACAAGATACTTTTATCCATTCATTCATTCATCAACAAGTGTTTTTGATACATAATAAGTGCTCTTATAGGTGATGATGTAAGACTGAAGAGATAAAATCCTTGCTTCCATAGAACTTAGAATATGCTTTGTTCTATATAATGCTAATTAGATAGGTAAATAATAACATCACTTCAGAAAATGCCAACACTGTGAAGCAATGAGAAGCAGCCTCCCAGGACACTGGGAGTGGGAATGAGAACCTCCTTGACCTGTGAACTCCTTGAGACTTCTCTGAAGAGGTGAAATCTAAGGTGAGGCCTAAGCATCATGAAAGGGTTGGCCATGTGAAAACCCAGGGCAGCAAAAAAAGCCGTGGACCAGGAGATCTCCTGAAGCCCCAGGCAGGATGGGGTATCAGTATATACTCTGGTGTACTCTAAATCTGAGCCATGAACAGGGAATTGAGAACCACCAGCAAGGCAGGTGAAAATCAGGAGAGTATGGAAAGACCTTGAAAAGGGAGAAAATGAAGCTGTGGGCTACAGACTAGTGAGCAGTTTAGAAGGGCAGAAAGGACAGGGCAGAGGGGCAACCAGAGTATCAAGTGGCTTCTATTTTGTGATAACTGAATTATTGTTGGAAGTAACAGGAAAAGCCACCATGTACCCAGTGACAGGCTTCTGTTTTTAAAACAGTGTGCTGTGATGTAAGGAAATGGTGGATGGAAAGACATACAGCAAGAGATCCAGTGTAAGTGGAGACAGAAGTGTCTGGGACCAAGTTAGCAGCTGTAAATTGGGAAGATGTGGGAAGCCCGGGGTTTTTAGGAGTGAGCCTTGAAAGAACTTGGTGATAGATTAGATGCAGAAGATAAGGTAAAGACAAGAATCAGAGATGAGTCTTAGATTCAGCCTGCTCAGCTGGACAAAAAGTAAAGCCTCTGACAGAGAGAAGGTCCGGGGAGAGGTGGGCAAACCAGTGGCTCATGGAGGGCACACTAAGTTCTTAATGTCTATAAAGTAGGAATGTTAGGGAACAGCTGAGTGAGAGTCCTCTGGGCTCCGGGTCAGGGATAGAGACACAGGAACATATTTAAAGCCCTGGACCAGGGCATCTCCTGGGGCCCCACACAGAAGGGGTCTCAATATTCTGGAAGTGGAAGTACCCTTAAATCTGACGCATAAAAGAGGGAAACAGAAGTCAGCATGAAACCAAGTACTCCTAACAAGGCAGAGAGAAACCAGGAGGGTGTGAAGATGGGAAAGCCAAGGGGCCTTTGGCACTGGAAAGTCTTCATCTGCCTCTCTGGTGTCGGCTTCCTCAAAGGGTAAGTCCTCTGCTCTGTGCCAAAGTGTGAGAGGAAGTGTTGTTACCATCTTATTTCTTGCTGCAAAAGACTCTCGAGATGGCTGCATTTTAGGGTAAAGAAGGATTTATACAAAGCTAACCCAGCCCAAAGCACCACTTTGCCACTTTCCAAGGAGCAGAAGGTGGGTGGAGCTAAGCTTCTGAAAAGAATGTTAACTGTGGAGAGTCTTCCAAACTAGGGCCCATGTGCATCAGTCAGAGTAGTAGATAAACTCCCGAGTCTCAGAAGCATAATGCAGTAACACTTGAGGAGATGTGGACAGGCTCTCACAGAGGAAGGAAAGGATGGAGAAGGTAAGCATCCTCTTGACCAGGAAGAAACACACAATACTCCTATTTTCATTCATTGGAACAAGCTAGACAACGTAGTGGACATAGGGCCAGTGAAGGGAGCGGAAATCGGCGATGCCACGGTCAGTGCCTTATCAAAACGAAAGGGAGGAAGGAGACCCTTGCACTCTTCCCACCTTGAAATCTGCGGCCTTCTTTCTTTTTCACGTTTTTGATTGAAATCAGGCTCTGTCCCTGTGGTGTTATCCCCTCAGGACTTGGCTCTCCATCACTTGAGAATTAATAGCAACCAGAGCAGACACTGCTTCTTTGGGAACCTGTTTTTATCCAATTAAAATGCAAAGCTAGCCTGTATAATGACAGCTTTTCTGGCCCTGGATCATGAAGAGAGAGGCACCAACATGCCAGTTACGTTTTTATCTAATTTGTGAATGATGGCCTCTTTTACTGGGTGCTTGCAGTATATTGCTGTGATTATTATTATTATTATTATTATTATTATCACATTGTTTTGAAAAACAATGCAGCCAAGTCAAATCCCAGGTGAGACAGTGACCTAGAGCAGGTTACTTCATCTCTCAGTCACTCCATTTGCTCAGTCATTTAAAATAGAATTAGGAGCACCACCTCTCTGGTGGCTTCGTAGAGGCGAGAAATGAAGTTTAAAGTCTCATTTCTAACATAGGCACTCAGTAAGTAAGAACAAAGCCAGAAATGTGGTTATAAACAGCTGCCTCAATAGAAGAATTATGATTCAAGTCTACTGCGGATTTGAATTATGGTGGCAAACCCAGATTTTCCACCGGCCTTTCTTTCTGAAGAGGAAGGAAGAGGCTAGTAGAAAAGAAAAGGAGGGAAAGTTATGCTGAAGAAGACATCTAAAGCAGGGCTTGAGGTCCTCCCCTGGTGTGCAAAACCATTGTACACAGTGCGCACGAGACTGCCAAACTCCCCCCCAGGAGCCACAAAACAGCCAGACTCTCTATCCACCCCTACCAGCCTTCTCATGGAGGAATTACACAGCACATCTCCATGCTACTTGCCCTCCAAGGAGATCCAGTTGCCCCTGAATTCTGCTTGGGACTCAGCAACATACAACCCAGGGGAAAGAGGCTGCCAGCGGGCTATAAATATTGACCAAGCAGTGGTTTAATTAAATCTTTGGGGGAAAATATCGCTAAGAGAGTTTTCTTTGCCCTTCTCTGAAAGCCAACTCACTGGGTGTATGATTTCTTGCCATCACCTCCTGGTACCAACACTAGAGCTAGTACCATCACTCTTGCCATGATGTCATTCTCGGAGGTGCCGAAATGTTATTTGAAAACACAACCCAGATTTTGAAAGCAGACACCTTTGGGGGAGAAACCTCCAGGATAGAAATTCTTGATGTGAGTCAGTGCCAAGCAGAGACTTGGATGAGCTGACCCCTGGCATGGCGGGTTGTGAGTCCAGCAGGAACTAGGACCAAGGTGGCAGGTGAGTCTGGAGACAGAGGTCTCACATTTCTGCCAGTCAAACTATCCATAGGTCAGTCACAAATCTCTGTTAGGTCCCATCTCTGGTCACTTCAAACTGAACAGTTCTGGGTTCCTATGATAAGATGGCTGAATCAAGAGGCAGGAAGGAAAGCAGACAGACAAGATCATCCAGTCATTATTTGATAAGAGCTTCTCAGGTTTTAGGACTCTCACACTGGAACAGCTATACATTTCAGAATCTTTTGCAGCTCAGCCACTGTGTGAGCAAAAACTAAATTACAGACATAATTCTGCTGTGCTTGCAGAAAGACACCATCAGTAACAAACCAAGAACCTAGCAGGAGGCTATCCCATAATGACAGCTGGGGGATGCAGAAGGCAATATGTACAGTCCAGTTTTAACCATCTGTGAACAGGCACAAAGGAAGGTAGGTCAGGCTGGCGATGACTCCAAATACTGGAATCAGATGATGTTCCAAAGGAAAATTCCTCAAGGTTCAGTTCACTGGATCAAGTTCATTATTCCTTTTTTTATACAAAAAGATATGTTATAGCATTTTATATAGATAAAAGAAATAATGTAAATGTCCAATATTGAGGTCATGGTTTTATATATATATAAATATATATAATATGCACATATGTAATAAATCTTTCAATAATGGTTTTTAAGAGTGTTAGATAACATAAAAGATCTTTATGGTATTATATTAAATAAAAATATATGACAAAATTATACAAAAATATCAAATTAATGCACTGTGCATTGATATACTTAAATGTTACAATGTTCATTTATCCAGTGAACCTATATTTGAAACAAATAAAACAAGAATTCCTACCTATGGTGCAGCACTGACTTAAACCATTGAGAACAGGCTGTCCTTTTCCACAGTGCGGCATAGGAAGTCACAGAGACTTTAGCAAGCCACACAGATTTTCATAACCACTCCATGGGTCCGGGGGAAGTATATACTCCAGGTATCCAGAATGGAGTGGCATTGGTTCTAATGACTCTTATAGTCCAGATGGCAAACAATAGACAATGACTGTCTTCAACGTTCTGCAGAAGCTGTGAAGGTGGTAGGTGTCAGAAAGCATCAGGCAATACAATGCATTTTATAATTATTATTTTTAATGTATATTTTTCTTGAATTTTTGTAAATTTCATACAAACATCTTAATCATATTTAAGCAATACAATATGTGAAATAGAAAATGGAGAGGCAGGAGTATAAGCTGGGTTTTCACCATAGTTCCGCATTTATGAAATAAGAGATGAGTTTGAAGAGCTACAGCCCCTCTCTAGTTCGCTTTCTGTTGCTGTGATAAACACCAGAGCCATAAGCAACTCAGGGAAGAGAGGGTCTACTTCATCTTACACTTCCAGGTCACAGTCCATCACTGAGGAAGGTTAGGCCAGGAGCTCAAGGCAGGAATCTGCAGACAGGAGTTGAAGCAGAGCCCATGGAGAAATGCTGCTCATGGGATTACTCTCAGGTTCACATTCAGCTACCTTCCTCATGTAGCCCAGACCATATGCCTAAGGATGGTGCCACCCACAGTGGGCCAGGCCTTCCTACCTCAATTAGCAGGCAAGAAAACACCCCATAGAGGTTCCCACAGGCCAGTTTGATGTTGGAAATTCTTCAAGTGAGGTTCCTTCTTCCTAGGTGTCTCTAGGTTTATGTCGACAGCTGAAACTAACTCTGACAAATATTTTTAGTGAAAAGTTCTACCGGTGACCCTGTTTGTTCATCCAAATGGCAGGATTCAGAGGTCCTGTTCTGAAGATGAAATTGTTGGATAAAAGCAGCAAGATAACCCTGGCCAGATGAGACCGAATACCCAGCCTGTGTTCTAGGGCATATTTGTAGTGAACAAATACCAGTGATTGGGACAAATACCATGAATGTACTCCTGAAGTGAGGCCAGAAGAAAAGTGATGTTCAAACAAAGTGGACCAAGAAATATGTTTTAAATGGCATGAGGTTAAACCAAGATACACGTCCCAAGACGAGGGAAGCTTTGGAATTTGAAGAATGTGGCTCAGATGACTCTTTAATAAAATATAAAGAATATGTTGGAGAATGTAACTGTATGTTCTTAGATCTACCTTATTCAAGAGTTACCCAAAGGGAAGAGAACACAACCATATAACACCAGAACATGGAGCCACAGAGGAAGGCAAGACGCTCAGAACAGCACCTTTTGGAATGGCGGTAGAGTCATAACCAACTCTATGACAAAGATGAAGATGGTTCAGAATGCAGAGTGGGAATGGATTGCTGGTACAGGAAAAGAGCGCTCCTCAAGCAAGGAAAGCTGGGAAAGACAAGAATGGTAGCAATCACCCTGAAGAACTAAACCAGGAATGTCTCTTCAGGAAAGGGAATAGAGATGCTTGGAAGAGGGAGAGTTTCTTCAGTCAAAATACCATGAAGTCAATGAAAGCAGCAGCCAACCCTGCTAAACTGAATTTAGGTTTGCAGAAAGTACTAAACCTTTCCAGGCTGGATGTTGAGGCAACCATCCCTTTTCTTTAATTAAATATGCTGCAATTCAATGTAAGGTCAAGCTCATTTGTATGGCACATGTTATTGGCTTTGTCTACAGTACCTCCACTAAGAGATTATAATTAAGCTTTTGTATGCACATCAGAAACGGAGACTACAATCATGACAGTAGTAATATTTCGTTACATTGGAAATAGGTTGAATTCCAACAACAAAAAAATAAAGCCAAACATATTTTCCAACTCCTTTTCCAACTCCTTTTTTAAAAATAATATTTTAAACTTACTAAGCTTTGGCAATCTGCTAGCCCAGCACTCATTGGTAGAAACAGCAACAGCAGCAGCTAGCCACACAGGGTGGGGAAAAAGACAGTCTTCGAACTGAAATGTACTGCAGGTTTATAATATGCCAAATTCTGAAGACTTCATTTAACAATGTGAAGTATTTCCTTAATAATTTTATATTGATTATGTATTAGAACAGTAATATTTTGGACAAAGTAATGGATATAAAATCTTATTTAGATCATTTTGCCATTTAGTCACATCTTTCATTGCCATTGCTAGAAAATTTGAAATCACATATGTGGCTCAGAAAATATTATCAGACAGTGCTATATTGTATACTGAACACAACGTCTCTAAGATCTTTGTTTTTCATACCCAACGTTTCGTGACCCTCCTCCCCTCCCTGCCTTCCTTTCCTCCCTTTCCCCTTTGTTCACACAGTAACCACTAGGCTTCTTTAACATCTTTAGAAGAGCCAGGTTCTCTCTCTCTCTCTCTCTCTCTCTCTCTCTCTCTCTCTCTCTCTCTCAGCTTCTGTCCAGTTCTCCCCACTAACTGAAATGATTTTCTTTCAGGAAAGATGGCTTGGCAAATCCTTGCCTGGCATTACCTAAATGGAAATTGCATTTCAGCAGAACTTTAATGAACAGTACCCAACTTTCTTCAAATTTTTCTCTGTGTCATCTTCATCATGAGCTGTATTTCATCCATTTGAACCTTTCACAATACAAATCCCTCACTTAGTATGTAGCGTGCTTCCTGGGAGTCTGATCTGGTTTGTTTTTTGTTCCTGTGATAAATACCATAACCAAAAGTAACTAAGGGGAGGAGGAAAGGATTTATTTCAGCCTCCACTTCCAGGTCACATCCATTACGGGATGACTTCTCATCATCTTGCCCACATCTTTCATGAAATACTGATATTATACAATCGAGGTGCCATATGTTTCCCTCTGTCTAATGTAAGGTTCTGTGATAGATGACTCCAGAAAGACAAGTACCACACAAAACATTGCCCCATAGGAAAACACATTCCAAGGGACAAGTCAGATTGCCAGGAAATATGCTTCCAACATTGACTCAGCAGGAGGAACAGCTCTTACCCTCCCATGTTGGCTGGATGGGATGATGAGGCAAACAACCGCACCCTTCAGGCTCAACATTCCAGCCTTTCCATGGAACCAGATGTGAGGACTTTGCAGAGTCAGCACTGCACACAGTAATGTGTTCAAGGGAAGGGGCTGGACCCCGTCAGTCTCAATGTTCAGGTCCAAGAACTGAGCTCAGCCAAGGGTCTGAAGTTATGGATGTCTTGATGTCTGTTATGATCATAGACATTCTAACTCACTTGTCACAAATTTATTGAGGACTTCTAATTCACAAGGCATTATACTTCGAAGAATTTAGTTCTTTAATCCTTAAAACAACAGAGAAGTAGGAATTTGTTTAACGATGACATTCTCTCTATCTATCCATTTATCCATACACACAATCACACTTATGACAGTAAACAATAATTAAAATTTGAGCATTTGAGCTTGAAAGTACAACTGAGACAGCACTCATTTCCCACAAGCACCTGTGGTGCTGAGAGATTAAGTGGCTCACCTGTGAAGTCACATGAGAAAGCCATGATAGAAGTCAGGAACTCTCCCACTAGACTCTCAGGTAGACTCAGGTTGGCCATCCCTATCCAGTGCAAAAGACATTTGGATTTTTATTGCTGACAATAAACAGAGTTCCAAGAGTGCTAATACACACATATATGCCCACAAAGACAGTGTCCTTCAGTTCAAACAATGAAATCATCCCATTCATGATTAACACAAACATTTTCTCAGAACAGACAGCAGGTGTCATGACCACCACTCAACTGCCAAAGGCATGCTGAAAGCCCTGTGATAAAGCCATTGGACTGAGATGCTGTCATGGATTGGTGTTGAACACCATGAAACTGATCATTCATGAGTCATTGTGTTCTTTGATATGAGGGGACGTCCCCCATATCATCACCAGAAGACCTAGAGAGAGCAGACCAAGATGGCCAAGAAGACAACAGACATAAATGAAGGAGACTCATGAGTAAGAGAAATGAGCTGTCCCATGCAGTTCTGTTCCAGCTCATGTGTGGGCAGGCTCTGTGGTCTCCTTTGCAGCATGTGACCCAATGGAATGTGCTGACCATCACTGGGAGCTGTCAGATATACCCTGGTGACAGGCACATTTCAAGGCTCTGGCCTCCATTTCTCCATTTCTCCTCTCCTTGGCTCTCTTACTTATTTCATGTCCTCTGTCAGCTGTTGGGAACAGTTAGAAGGAATTCTGTATTTCCCTACTTATTGCCATGCCCACCTTGCTTACCAGCTGCTGGTGAGCCTTCTGAGTTGGCAGAACATCTTTTTTTAAGGTGCAAGAACTGAGCTCAGCTAAGGGTTTGTAAATTATGGATGTCTCAGCCCACACCTAGCCTCCATATGCCTTTTTATTCCCATGCTTGCTTTACTTAACTGCAAATGCTGAGGAGACTAGTGCTTTTCTAAGCTCTGATAGTGTGAACATACCACAAAATATTAAGCCATGAAACGCTAGCCCCTTGGGCTTCATTGTCCTTACCTCCTGTTTTGTAGAGTTTGAGTAAAACATATAGCATACATATGGCTGTCAGAATATTCACAAATCCTACTATTACTCCAGGGAGTCCCCCATATAAAATAACAAACTGACTCATGGATGATCAGTTTCATGCTGCTCGACCCCTATTATGACAGCATCACACTCCAATGGCTTCGACGTTCACCTTTGTAACTGAATCTCCAAAAGAATTAGATCTCCTTTATAATCACCCCCAAGACAATATTGTCTTCATTGGGTAATTCTCCAGTCAAGGGAAAAGGCTGCTGAAACCAAGCAATGAAAACAGGATTACGTGTGCTGAGATGCTGTAGTTAAAAGTCCTAGAAAGGTCTGTGTTGATATTCATTTGTGTTTAGAATCCTTTTATGAGCATATAATTGTCTGAATGTTTCCCAACCTCAAGGATGTTATCCATGGCAGTAGTCATTTTAAATACACACACAAAAAAAATCTGTATTCAAAGAGGTCAAGGTAGATTAATGTTCAAGGTCACATGACTAAGTGCGACTAAGTCAAGGTTCAAGCAAGAGCCTCTGAGACCAGAACAGACTTCTCAGCCTCCTGACAGAACGGAGACCGGAGAAGGGAGATTTGATTGACGCTCAGCGCATACCTTTGGACTTATATTTGTTTTATCTTGTTTTTTGTCTTTTTGCAGTGTTTGGAAAGCAAAAGAATATAATAGGTCTCAAAGCAATTTCAAATCTGCTTGAGCTAGAGGCAGTTGAACTCAGGAGAGCTGGCCAGGGATTCACTTGAAGCTTTGTGAAATCATAGTTTATCTCTGAAAAGAAAGATATTGATGCCAAAAGGAAAAGGAGAAAAGTCATGACAATGGCACCAAACCCGACAGAAGCAATGTCAAAATAAAGGTTACACAAGGGCTTCCCACATCAGTGACTTGTGTACAATTAGGGAAAGGAGGTGGTGGGGATTGTGTGTGTCTGTGTGCCTGTATATCTGTGTGCCTCTGTGTGTCTGTACATGCCTGTGTGCCTCTGTGTGTGTGTGTGTGTGTGTTCCTGCATGTCTGTATATCTGTAGTTCTATATGTCTGTGTGTCTGTGTTCCTGTGTGCCTATATGTCTGTGTGCCTCTGTGTGTGTGCACATGTGCCTACCTGTAATCCTGTGTGTGTGCATGTGCTTGCCTGCATGTCTGTGTATGTGCCTGTCCGTGTGCCTGTGTGTGTGCCTGCCTGTGTGATTGTGTTTGTGTGTGTGTGTCTTTATATGCCTGTGTGCTTCTCTGTGGGTGCATGTTTCTAATATGTGTGTGTGTGTGTGTGTGCCTGCCAGAAATCCTGTGTATGTGCCTGTACCTGCCTGTCTGTCTATATATTTTTGTCTGTCTGTCTGTCTGTCTCTCTCTCTCTCTCTCTCTCTCTCTCTCTCTCTCTCTTTCTCTCTGTGTGTATATGTGTGTGTAAGTGCATTTGCCACCACACCCAGTGTGGACACAGTATTTGAAGCAATGGAGCTGGAACTGACTCAGAAGCCACCTCCCCTAAAGGCTAGCTCTCATAGATTTGGAGAGCACTACACAAGCTGCCAAGGGAGAACATTAAACGATGGTTCGCCCTAGCTTCAAGGCCTAAAAACTACATTGATGACCAGTACAGAAAACGACATTGGTGCATTAGTGATACTTTTATCTCAGGGGCAATCAACAGCTACCTAATTGGACTTAAAGCTCACTCAATGGGTGGAAACTCACGTGTGGTACTGTAAACCTAGCCAAATACACATAGCTGGAGAGGTCATAGATCCTAGAGAAAACTCCAAGGCTGTCACATCCCTAGACAAATATAATTTCTTACTATATGCAAAATATGGATCCTTAAGCTTATAGACAAGTATCCCAGTCACCATCCAATCAAGAAGCTTCTTTTTCAAGAGACAGAGATAGTTACAGAGTTCTACAACTGGTCACACACAGAGATTGTCTGTGAATTGCCCAGGCCTAACTGACATATCTAGGATGCAGCCTCTACACCTAAGGCTCATGAACATAGAACAAGGGATGAAGAGAACACTAATGCATCTTTCAGTTCTCATCAGTGAAACTCCCTCATGCAACAGAGGGCCAGGAACACAAAAAAATCACAAATGGCCAAAACACAGAGAATAAGAGTCTGCAGAGTATGAGTCCTTGGACAGGACTCCTAGATTAAAATCCACCTACCCAGGGACCACTGTGGGAGAAGGGATGGAAAGATTGTAAGAGCCAGGGAGCAGGTGCAAGACCATACGGACATAGTCCTATACAGGTTCCTAGGGCTCATCTCATACCAACCTACAGCAATTATTGGCAACTGATTACTGCTGGGTGAGGAAGAGCTGATCTTCTTAAAGGGAGGGACTCTAGATAGACTGGATAGACTGACTAGATCCCAGTGGATGAACATGCACTGGGGGACATCTGGGAACACTAATTTTACATGATAGGCCTTAACACAAATGACAGAATGTTTGAACTCCAGTGGGGGTTATGGGAGGGTGTCAAAGGGGAAGGGGGTATAAAGATGATTCCCTGCATGAAATACACAAAAGTTCAATATGTTTTTAAAAGGAATGCAAACAACAAAGCACTTTACTCCTTCATTTCCTAAGTGAAAAGCATAGGTTTTCTTATCTGGCAATATCAGCTCTGGTAAACAAGCATTCAGCCTTGTATGAGCTTACTACAAACTGATTGGTCTTCTAAATTCTACACCTCCACTTGTCAAATACTTTTTGAGCAAGTGGATAAATGTACTATGAGTTCAGAAAGAGAGAGAGAGATAGAGGCAGAGACAGAGACACAAAGAGAGACAGAGAGAGATAGAGAATGAATGAATGCAGAAGATGAAGCTAGTCAGCGTGACAGCTGCAGCTTCCCAGTGCAAGCTGGGAAATGGTAGCCTCCGAACACCAAGGGAGCTCATTCTGTTCTGTCCACATCCACCTCAGCACTTATCACCCCCTTCCCACAGATGACGACGGCCCTCCTAACCTGCCCCCTGAGACACTGTGTTTAGGTCAGTCTGACTTTGTAAACGTAACCAAGGCCTGGCTCCCTTCCATTGTTAAGGACATACTGCTCAGGATCTTGACTGGTTTCTAGTTGGATGGAGCCACCAGAAGTAGCCACTGCGAAAAACGTAGGGAAGAAGTTGCTCACTGAGCAGTGCATTTTCTAAAGTGAATGTTAAACAGTATCTTTCTATGTGACCACAATTGTCACAGACATGGAAAAGCTGGGCGAGTCAGTTGGCTGCTCTCCAGAATGAACATCAAAACCCTTGCCACACTAAACTTGCATATGGATCTCACTGAGCAGTGTGTTTTCTAAAGTGAATGCTAGACAGCATCTTTCCGTGTCCCACAGCAGCACTGTTGACTCAGTTCCTCTCGTTACGGTAAATTTGGATAATCTTTAATAAGCTTAAGAGGCTTTCAATATGCTGCAAGTGTCAAAAGCAACACATGTCCATTATAGCAACTATGAGTTGAGAACATGTGTCACTTAATGAAGAAAGTGAATTTAGAGAGATAGCTTTGTGATGGCTAATCTCCACTGTCAACTTGACTGGATTCAGAATCATCTAGGAGATTGGTGAGGCACACCTAGGTGTCTGTGGAGGCATTTCTAGAATGAAAGAACAGCTCTGAATGTGAATGGAAAGGAGGAAGGAACAGTGGGAGGGAGAGAGGGAGGGAGGGAGGGAGGGAAGAAGGGAGGGAAAAGAAAGAGAGAGAAAGAAAGAAAAGGAAAGAAAGAGAAAAAGAGAAAGAGAAAGAAAGAGAAAGGAGCTATTACTGATAAAAGAAATTGGAAATTGGGAAATTAATCATAGAATGACATTTGATTGGGGTCTTCAAGAAAAGATAATTTAAGAGAGTTACTTCATGTACTTTACAAAATTAAAAATTGTAAATGAAGCATACATGTAAATATATGTAATATAAACATACCACATATATACCAATGTGTGCGTGTATGTACACATGTTACATGCATAACACAAAGACATCAGATGGCAAGCATCAAGAGCTTGGGAGGGGTGTGGAGGCACATGCTTGTAACTCCAGCTGTTTGGGAGGCTAAGGCAGGAAGTTCACTTTTGCTGAGGAGTTTGAGACAAGCCTAGGCAGTATAACAAGATCCTGTTTTGAAAAAAACTAACAAAACCAGAGCCTTAGACAGTCTCATTAATAGGGACAGGCTTAAGTACATGTCCTGTCCCTGAAGAGGCAAGCCCAGCTATAGGAGTAGGCAGGGTATGTTGAGGTGCTACCCAGCAGCACACAGCCCTCGAGGGAAAGGATGGGTTTGGAACAAAGAAACAAACAGCATGTGAAGGACCACTGTGCAGATGCCTGGCACAGAGCATGTCTGGTCATACCAAGTGACCAATAAATGTTTGAACTTAATAGGAGGCAACACAAGAGCTTTTCTAGCAGCACACAGAGGTTTTACTAGCCACTGCTAGACCCTTGGAGAAGTATGGCTCTACTTCCTGTATCTCTGGTTTTCACACTCATAGGCCTGTTGTTTGTTCCTTATTACTTAGGCCTGTTGTTTTCTGTTGGTTTTGTAAGTCTGGTTTGGATTTGAGATAGGATCTCACTATGTAGCCCAGACTGGCCTCCCACTGCAATCTTCCTGCTTCAGGTTCCTAGTAACAGGAGAGTGTCAACAGCAACTCCTGTTCCTAGTGCTACTCTCTCATCCTTTGCATCAGCTTACAGGGACATAAGGAATCACAAATTCAGCTAGTCTGATTACCCTCTAATTCATCTAATGATGATAAGATAAATAAAGGGTATGATGGTGTATTAGTCACTTTTCTGTTGCTGTGATAGAAAAACTGACCAAAGCAACTTATAAAAGGAAGAGTTTATTTAGCTTACAGTTCCAAAGGGGCAGGAGTCTATCATGGTGGGGAGGCATGCTGGTAGAGGTGGCCGGAGGAGCAGTAGAAGCTGTGAGAACATCTTCAAGCAGGCACAGGATGCAAGAGATCCAGCAAGGCTTAAGAACTCTCTAAGCCCACCCCTGGTGACATGCTTCCTCCAGCATAGCCACATCTTCTAAGACCTCCCAAAATGGCACCACCAAATGGGGACAAAATGTTCAAATACTTGGACACTATGGGAGACATTCTCATTCAAACCATCATAGATGGTTAGGGTTAATTGTCAACTGGAAAGAATCTAGACTTACCTGGATGACAGGCCTCTGGGCATGCCTGTGGAAAGTTATCTTGAGTGTGCTAATTGAGATTAGGGAAGACCCATTCACTGCTGAGATACCATTCTCTGACTGGGATCCTGGAGCTTGTAAGTGGAGGCAGGGTGAGTGGCATTATCAGTATGCATCCATGGCTGTGTTTCCCAATTGTGGGTACAGTGTGACCAGGTGCTTTAAGGTCCTGCAGCCTTGACTCAGCAGCCATGGTGGTGGTTTGTACCATTGAATTGTGAACCATAATAAACTTTCTCCCTAAGTTTTTTTTGCCAGAGTATTTTATTATAGCAACAGGAAAAGAAATGACAGAAGATGTAAAAATAAATATACGCCCATGTCACATTGGCAAAATTAGGATGGCCATTTTTACACATAAGAATATTCTTTTTAAATCTATTTTTATTGATTTTTTGTGTATTTCATACAGAACATCTCAAGCAATCTTAATCATTTTTATACCCCTGTCCTCACCGACACCCCCCGATAGCTCCCCCACTGGAGCCGATATACTCTGTCATCCCTGTTAAGGCCCACTGAGTCATCAGTGTCTCCAGATATTTCCCAGTGAAAATCTGTACACTGAGTCTAGTCAGCCCATCTATAGTCCCTTGTTTTAGGAAGATCAGCTCTTCTTCACCTGGCAGCAATCAGTTGCCAACATTCCTTCAGATAAGATTGGGGTCTGGTATTCTTTTTCCCAGTTCCATGCTGGGTTTTTGTCTGGCTGAGTTTGCATGGGACTTGTGTATGCTGACACCTATGCCACAGAATCTTATGAGCAGGTTCCCAGGAGCTTATAGGACTCTGTTTCCACGTGATCATGCACCTCCTCCATGGCTGTTGCAATCTTTCTGCCCCCTCTTTGACCATGGTCCCTGAGCCTTGGGTGGGAGAAGTTGTTTAATAAAGGCGTCCTGTCCAAGAACTATCCTTCAACAGACTCTTGATCTCTACGCTTTGTCCATTTGTAAACTTTTTTGTTCCTGACCCTCCACTGCCTGAGGGAGCTTCATTATTGAGAACTGAGAGATTCATTAGTGTCCTCTTCTCTATCCCTGTTCTATGTTCCATGAGCCTTAGGTGTAGAGGTTTCATTGTAGATGTGTCATTTAGGCCTGGGAAACTCTTAGACAATGTCTGTGTATGAACAGTTGTGGAGCTTGATAATAGTCTCTGACTGATGCAAAATGAGCTTCTTTGATGAACGGTGACTGGGATATTTGTCTGTAAATATAAGGATACATATTTTGCACATAGTAAGAAATCACATTAGTCTAGTGATGTGACAGTCTTGGGTTTTTCTCTAAGTTCTATGACCACTCCAGGCAATTATACAAGAGAATAATCTTTTTTTAGTTTATTATTTATTTAATAACCACATACTTAGAAGAAGCATTTAATTACAACAGCATTGACATATTCAATAACAATTTCCAGAGCAGAGATGCATCTCTTTTCAAAATTGGCTGTAAATTTTTAGGTTTACAGTTGAATTAATACAGTTATACAATATTGAATTCAGTATAAACCCTATAAGATATAAAATTGAATGAGGTTTTAACCTTTAAAAAATATCTCCATATCATTTTAAAATATACTGTTTTATACAGAAAAACTCATTTTTTAATGCTACACTTAGATGCTTACACATGCTTCTCTAATCTCTATATATCTGATAATTACTAGTCAGAGTCAGTTACATTCGGATCCTTGGTACCTGAGTATGGATATAAAGTTATCAGGTACATTTCAGTGGTAATTTTTTTCACCTCTACTAATTAACATGAAGCAAATTTTTATACTTCTTCCTCAAATATAACTCATTTTTTAAATTTTTTGATTTTTTTGTGTATTTCATACAGAACATCCCAGACAAACTTACTCATCTATATACCTACATCCCAAATGACACCCTCCCATAGCCGCCCTGCCCCCCAATGGAGCCCATATACTCTGTCATCCATGTTACTGTCCACTATGTTGTCAGCACCCCCAGCCATTTCCCAGTGCTAGTCATTCCACTGAATCTAGTCAGCCTATCTAGAGTTCCTTGTTTTAGGAAGATCAGGTCTTCCTCATCTAGCAGCAAACAGTTGCCAATATTCTTTTAGAAAAGATTGGGGTCTGCTGTTCATTTTCCCAGTGCTATGCTGGGTTCCTGTCTGGGAGTCTCTTGGGCTACCCTGGCCAACTACTCAAAGGACGGTATCTCCTGTCTGCATTGTTTCTTGTTATGTAGCCTTTAGCTATATACATGGACTCTTAACAAATTATATTGGTCCCTTTAATCTTTGTTTATACTTTCCTTTTGGGTGTTTAAGGCCATACCATTGGCCCAGATAAACCAATTTATTTAAACTCTTAAGGCAGTTTGAGGATCTGTTCCTCAGGGGTCACATGGGCTGGGGAGGAGCCCCTGGCTCCTTTCTTTTACCAGTTCTGCCTATGTAAAGATAAGTCAAAGGTCCTACTCGACCATGGCTGGCTTCACTTGGAAGAATGGAGGAAATGTTTCCTCTGGGTTGACCCTCCTCTTTGTAGACTGGACTCTGGTTCAAGTCCATTTGATGAGGTCTCCATGACTTCCTTGATCAAGAGGACAGGCGACTCACCACTGTTACAGGACATTTTGAGAGATGTTCACAGTCCCCTGGAACTTAGTCAATCTAGGAGAAAAAAGAACAAAAACGGTCTTTTATATCCCTCTGACCAAATTAGTATTGGCCTCAAAGTATGGCTGTTAAACAGCCAAGAAGGTTAGTTCCAGCAGTCTGGTACTTTTAATTACCATGTTCCATGTACGTAAAGCTTGGATAAAGATCAAATATCCTCAGATAAACCTTGTCTAGATATATATTATATTCCCTGAGCTAGTTGTATGTATAATTTGTCAGTAGGTTGTTCAATTAGTATGGTTCCCTCTGGGTTTTTTTTAAACTAGCTAGGCATTATTTATCTCTCTCGTTGTCTAATGCTTACACCATGGTTTACCCATTTAAAGTGCCCCCATTTTCCAATTTCTCCACTAATAATACCCTTCTCCTATGGTCCCACCTCTCATGAGCTCCTTCTTTCCCTTTATCTCCAGGGTTCCTTGTATAACCCTCCCTCCCCCCGTAAAATAACCCCATTTTTATCCATATCTCCCTTATTAAGGCCTGTTTCCTACTGTTCTTCTCTTTCAGATTCTTTCTTTTCCTTTACCTCCCAGGTTCCTTTCCATTATCCTGGTTCCTATAGTTATGTCTGGATACATACTCACTTATCAGGATTTGATGCTAGGATCCTTTTTTTTTTTTTTTTTTTGAGTCTGTGTTACTTCACGTAGTATAACAGTTTCTAGTTCCATCCATTTACCTGCAAATTTCATGATTTCATCTTTCTTTACTGCTGAGTAAAATGCCATTGCATGAATGAATCATATTTTCATTATCCACTGGTCACTTGAGGGACACTTAGGTTGCTTCCATCTCTTAGCTATTGTGAAAAGAGCAGCAGCAAACAAGGATGTACAAGTGTCTATGCAACAGGACGAGTTCTCTGGGTATATGCCAAGGAGTGGTATAACTGGGTCAAATGGCAGGTTCATTTGTAGTTTTTTAAGAGTTCTCCACTCTGCTTTCCATAGGGGTTGAAAAAGTTTGCAGTCCTACCAGCAGTGGATGAGTGTTCCCCTTTCCCCACATCTTCTCCAACATTTGGTATTATTTGTTCTCTTGATCTTAGCCAGTCTGACTGGGGTAAGATGAAATCTTGAACTGATTTTAGATTTGAATTTCCCTAATTACTAATGAATTTGAACACCTTTTAAGATGGCTTCTTAGCCATGTTTCTTTTTTTTTTTTTCTTGATTCTTTGTTTTTTGAGTTCATTATATATTCTGGATGTTAAACCTCTGTCAGATGTGTTGCTGGTGAAGATTTTCTCCCACTCTGTGGGTTTTCTCTTCATTTCTTTGGTTGCTTCTTTTACTCCTTTGATGTACAGAAGCTTTTTAGTTTAATGAGATCCCATTTGTCAATTCTTGCCCTTGTTTCCCAAGCAATTGATGTCCAGTTTAGAAAATTCTTTCCTACGCCTATATCTTGTGGGTTATTGCCAATGTTTTCTTCTAACAGTTTCAGAGTTTCAGGCTTCACATTGCGGTCTTTGATCCATTTGGAGTTGACTTTTCTGCAAGGTGAAAGAGGAGTTTAGTTTCATTCTTCTGCAGGTCGAGATCCAGTTTTGCCAGCACCATTTGCTGAACGTGGTCTTTCCTCCAGTGAATGTTCTTGACCCCTTTGTCAAATATCAGGTGGCTGAAATTGAATGTATTCGTATTTGGGTCTTCAATTTTGTTCCATTGATCTACCAGTCTATTTTTGTGCCAGTACCATGTTGTTTTTATTATAGCTCTGTAATACAGATTAAAATCTGGTATAGTAATCCCCCCAGCATTGCTCCTTCTAATCCATGAGCATGGGAGGTCCTTCCATCTTCTGATGTCTTCCTCAATCTCTTTCTTTAAAGATTTAAAATTTTCATTGTAGAGATCTTTTGTGTCTTTGGTCAAGTTTATTCTGAAATATGTTTTTGCAGCTCTTGTGAAGGGGAGTGTTTCCATGTGCTCTTTCTCTGGTTGCTTGTTATTGGTATATAGAAAGGCTACAGATTTTGTAGATTAATTTTATAAACTGCCACTTTACTGAAAGTGTTAATCATTTCTAGGAGTTTTCTGGTGGAATATTTGGTGTCTCTTAGATATAATATATTATCTGCAAAAAGAGATAATTTGATCTTTTCTTTTCTTTACTACTTCTTTAATTTCCTTCTCTTGTCTTATTGCTCTTGCAAGAGTTTCAAGCACTATGTTAAAAAGGAGTGGAGACAGTGGACAGCCTTGTCTGGTTCCTGATTTCAATGGGAAAGCTTCCAGTTTTTCTCCATGTAGAATAATGTTGGCTGTGGGTTTGTTGTACATGGCTTTAATTATGTTGAGGTATGTTCCCTTCAGTCCAATTCCCTCTGGGACTTTGGACATAAATGCATGTTGAATTTTGTCAAAGGCCTTCTCTGTATCTATTGAGATGACCATTTGCTTCTTCTCCTTGAGTCCATTTATATGATTTATGACATTTATTGACTTACATATATTGAACCATCCCTGCATCTCTAGAATAAGGGCCAACTTGGTCACAGTGGATGATCTTTTTGATGTTTTTATGTGGTTTGCAAGTATTTTGTTGAGAATTTTGCATCTATATTCATTTAGGTTACGGGTCTATAGTTTTCTTTTTTGGTTGTATTTTTACCTGGCTTTGGTATTAAAGTAATGCTGGCTTCAGAGAAGGAATTTGGAAGTTCTCCCTCCATTTCTATCTTTTTGAATAAATTAAGTAGTGTTGGATGTAGATTTTTTTTTAATGTCTGTTAGAATTCTGCTGTAATTCATCTGGTCCTGGGCTATTTTTAGTCAGGAGGTTTTGTATTACTGTTTCAATTTCCTTATGTGTTATGGGTCTGTTTAAACTGTTAATCTCTTCTTGGTTTAGTTTTGGTGGTTCCCATGATTTTAGATCCCCGTCCATTTCTTTTAGGTTTTCATATTTAGTAGTGTATAGATTTTATAATGTTCTGGATCTTTTTGGTGTCTCTAATTTCTTTCATCTCTAATTTTGTTGATTTGGAGGTGCTCTTTCTTCCTTTTGGTTCACTGGGCTAGCAGTCTGTCAATCTTATCCTCTCAAAGAACCAGCTCTTGGACGTGTTCTTTGTATTATTTTCTTTGTTTCTATTTTATAAATTTCTGCTCTGATTTTTGTTATTTCTTCTTGTCTGATGGGTTTCGGTTTCATTTGTTGTGCTTTTCAAGTGTCTTGACTTGCAATGTTAAGTCATTTATTTGTGTTCTTTCTGATTTTTTTAATGTAGGCCTTAGAGCAATAAACTTCCCAACTTCCTTCTAAGTACCGCTTTCAGCGTGTCCCAGAGGTTTTGTTGTTTTGTATTGTCCTTTTCATTTAATTCCAGGAATGCTTTTATTTCTTTCTTAATTTCTCTTTTGACCCATTCATCATTCAGGAATGTGTTGTTTAATCTCTATGTGTTCATGTGGTGATTAGGCCTTCTTTGGGTGTTGATTGAAATCTTTATTGCATTGTGGTCTCATAGATTGCATGGAATTATTTCAATCTTTTTGTATTTGTTGAGGTTTGTTTTATGCCCCAGTATATGGTCAGTTTTGGAGAAGGTTCAATGGGGTGCTGAATAGAAAGTGTGTCCTTTGGTGCTTGGGTGAAATATTCAGTAGATGTCTGTTAGTCCCATTTGATGTATGGTATTGTTTAATTCAGATGTCTCTCTGTTAATTCTCTGTCCTGTTGACCTATCTAATGGAAACAATGGGGTATTGAAGTCCCCTACTATTAATGAGTTGGGATTAATCTGTGTCTTAAAGCCCTGTAGTACTGATTTCATGAAGTTGAGTGCACCAGAGTTTGGTGAATATATGTTCATGATTATAATATCTTCTTGGTTTATTGTTCCTTTGATCAGAATGAAGTGGCCCTCTTTATCTCTTCTGACTGGTTTTAGTTTAAAGCCTATTTTATCAGATATTAGAACTGCAATACCTGCTTTTTTCTTAGTACCATTTGCTTGGTATATATTTTTTTTCCATCCTTTCACCTTAAGGTAGTGCCTGTCCTTGAAAGTGAGATGAGTTTCTTACAGACAACAAAAATATGAATTTTGTTTCTTAGTCCATTAAACTAATCTGTGTTTTGACTGGGGAGTTCGGTGCATTGATATTCAAAGTTATTAATGAAAGATGTGTATTGATTCCTGTCATTTTTATTTTTCTTCACATTCTTGGTATAGCTGTGCATTTCCACAGTCATATCTTCATTGAGTTTCTTTCCATAACCCCTTGGATATAGTCATTCCCTTCTTGAGCACTTTGTATTGCTTCAAGAACTCTCTGAAACGCTGGTTTTGTGGACATGAATTCTTTCAGCCTATTTATGTCATGGAAGATTTTTCTTTCCCCTTCAACTATAATAGACATTTTGGCTGGGTAAAGTAA